>NW_016822762.1:392823-408266 GCF_001698545.2 Rhinopithecus bieti | reverse complement strand
CCATACTAACTCTCTGTTTTGTCTTATGTCTCGCTCCTGTTTTAATCAAATTTCTCTGAACCAAAGTTCAAGAGATCACGTGCGTCACCTTCAACCAGATACTTCTTCATCCGTACATCCAAATACCAACCATAGACTCCAACCTTAATGACATCCCTTAACAGCAGGAAGTAGCCAGACAGACCACGGCACCCCTTATCACTATTATCAATAAAAGGTTGGACTGTTTGGACGAACGGAGGCAAGATGGCGCAGTTCCGGGCTCTTCACCATCAGCTTTCCCACGCCCGGGAAAGACACAGGTCGACTGCGCAGGAGCAACCCGACCTCCAACGGAGAAAAAACGGAACCCGCCTAGCCATGCCTACCGCCCGGCCCCCGACCTGCCTATGTCCCACCCACTGCCCTCCCACTCCCAGGCCCAGGACATAAAAGCCGCTCCCGGCGGGCGCACTGCGCGCACTTCCTCAGCCCTCACTCCTGTCGGGACTGTAGGAACTCCGCCCAAGAGCTCCACCGGGTGACTCCCCCGGCCTCCCCTGCGGGAGACCGACGGACCTCACCCCTCCCCCACACCTTCTTTCCTGAAGCTGGGGACCAAAATAAATGTGCAGTTTTGCTCCTAGCCTTGCCTACTTGCTGGTCATTTAATACTCGCCCTGGTTTCCTAGAAAGCAAATCAGGTAGACAGGTTGACTAAGGCTTTATTTTGACAATTCTTCCATGTTCAGTGGAGCAACAAAAGAACAGTGTATGATAGCCAACTTTATAAATGTCCACCCAAAAGTTGTCCTTGAACCATCTCACATTTCATTGGACAAAGCATGTCACGTGACTGTGCTTGAGCTCAGCAGAGTGGAAATGTATAATCTTTGTCACCAGAGAAAAGGTGACTACCAAAATGATATTGCACACAATCATGCAATCTATTATTTTTATTTTCAAAAGATTTAAGACCAAAATACACACACACATATACACACATGTATCCTGAATAAAATCCCTTTTGGTTGGCAAATACCAGATTTTTTTTTTTTTTTTTTTTTTTTTTGAGACAGATTCTTGCTTTGTCCCCCAGCTGGAGTGCAGTGGTGCGATCTTGGCTCACTGCAACCTTCACCTCCCGAGTTCAAGTGATTCTCCTGCCTCAGTCTCCCGAGTAGCTGAGATTACATACATGTGCCACCACACCCAGGTAATTTT
Source organism: Rhinopithecus bieti (assembly GCF_001698545.2). Taxonomy (NCBI): domain Eukaryota; kingdom Metazoa; phylum Chordata; class Mammalia; order Primates; family Cercopithecidae; genus Rhinopithecus; species Rhinopithecus bieti. Next base: position 407,063 of record NW_016822762.1, on the reverse strand, counting down.
TGTATTTTTAGTAGAGATGGGGTTTCACCATGTTGTCCAGGCTGGTCTTGAACTCTTGACCTCGTGATCTGCCTGCCTTGGCCTCCCAAGGTGCTGGGATTACAGGCTTGAGCCACCATGCCTGGCCCCAGATTTCTTTAAGCAAAAATCAACCAGAGTTTGAAAGACTGAAACAGGTCTAATTACATAGAAATAAGATATAAAATTAGTAAGCTCTTGAAGGTCCTAAGAGAAGTTTATGTGAAGATTAGGTAAAGGGCAAATGCTCAGAAACTACAAGTATGCAGTCTCTTATTCACACTTCCAAAACACAAAGGACTCTGACAACCACTTGGTATGAACATTCATATATTTCCTTGCAGAAATAGTAGTGTGCTTGATTAAAGAGTATTGTTTAACACAACCCAAAATCTGAATTCGAAAATGTAGTTTTCCTTCAAAATTTTTGGATAAGGTACAGAGAACTTCTGCTATCCTGGGTCAAAATTGTCTTTAGGGTAGTGCTGAAAGAGTAATATGAGAACATGGTAACTGATGCCTTTTTCGTATGGTTTAAACTCAAGAAGAGTGTGTATAACTGAAGTTGCACATTTGTCATGGTAAAGTGCTGTAAGCACTGTAAAGTGCTTGAAAGCAACTTTGTCTCTTCCTGCAGTTGACAGTATGGAATGGATTCAGCCTGGAATATTTTCTAATCACAGAGAGATACTGAGAGGAGAATTGATGAGGGATATATTTGTAAAGGTCAACGGAGGCCCAAGATATAATCTAATGAGCAGAGAGTTCTCTGCCTCCCTGGTATGAAAATAAATAAGATAATGATGCTTTTTCTGATACTTAGATGGTAATTTGGAAAGAGGTATTGGGAAGGGCAAACTCTTGGAAGGGGTAATGGCACATATTCACAATTCATCTTTTACAATGGCTACTTTACCTGAAATAAATGAAAGTAACAAATGTAAACATTTTTGTTTTAGCTTTTTTTTTTTGCCACCATGAAATAAATGATCTTTTTTCAACTCTGAATAAAGGTACACTAAGTTATAGATTTAAAAACTACAAGAGAAGCTGAGTGTGGTGGCTCACACCTGTGATCCCAGTACCTTGAGAGGTTAAGGCAAGAGGATTGTTTGATCCCAGGAGTTTGAGAACAGCCTGGGAAACATAGCAAGACCTCATCTCTACAAAAAAAAATAAAATAAATAAATAAAAATAAAAATTAACTGGGCATGGTGGCATAAGCCTATAGTCCCAACTCATAGGAATGCTGAAGCAGGAGAATTGCTTGACCCTAGGAGTTGCAGGCTGCAGTGAGCTATGATCATGCCACTGCACTCCAGCCTGGGTGGCAGAGCAAAACTCTGCCCCTAATAAATAAATTAATAAACAAACAAATAAATAAATACATATAACTCAGTTTCAAGGCAAGATGGAGACCATGAGCTTAAAAAAACAAGAGATTTAAATATTTCTTTGACTATGTGTATATAAAAATTGTATATAGTTACATGTATGAATATACAAATTCATATATAATATATATGATTATATATTAGAATCAACCCTGATATACATATTTCATATTTTCTAATAAGTATTGATTTCAGTTATAATTACATTGCTTATTTAAGTAATCTGCTAGAATTTATAAATAGCATTGGCAATCAATAGGTTTACAAAAGCTCAAAGTTTAAAAAAATTATATTAAATGCTCAAAATTTCAGTGTTTCCATGTTTGGTTTATATATTTATAAAATTCCAACATCTTGCCTCTCCTATTTCACCTGACATAATTGTCATAATTTGGTTTTCAATTAGAAATTGACTCCATAAAATAACAGAAAAGACCCAGAAATATTTAGTCCCCACAGAATTCCCATGACCCATGTTTGTTGCAGATAATCGGACGACTGAGAGTATGTAACCAAGACTTCACTTTACTCACTTGAGAGTGATGCTGCTGACAGATCTGTGTTTGTGTGCAGACATGTGAGGTGTCAGCTCTTTTCCATGTAGTAGTTCAAGTAGTTTTTATAGAGCCTTGGCTCCCACTGGTCCTCAAATTCCTATTCTTCAGCTGTAGTGGCAGGCGAGCTGTGGGAAGTGTCCAGCATGACACACTGGATGGCTGTGAAAGGAAAACAATGTTTTTAAAATGGAAATCAACCAAGGAGAAAGACTTCAGGGGGTGATAGACTTGTTGATACTTTAAGACCACCCTATAAATTTCCCAAACTAATATCATTCCATTAACAGTTGTTCATCAGTAAATTCTCTAACAGGTTAGTTCAGGACACAAAAATGTGTCTCTGACATGACCCCTGAGGCAATATTTTTGGTGTGTTTATTTAAGTAAAGCAAAGTGTGTTCATTTCCTATTGCTACTGTAGCAAATTATCATAAATTTTTTAACTTAACAAATTATCTTACTCTTCTGGAGATCTGAAGTCCAAATTATGTCTCTTTGATCTAACGTCAAGGTTCCGAATAGCTGACTGTGTAGAGGCTCTAAGGGGAGAATCTACGCCCTTGCCCTTTTTGGCTTCTAGAAGTTACCTGCATCATTAGTTAATTTAATCATTTCAATCTCTTGCTTCCGTCATTACATCTACTGCTACCTTCTAATCTCATCTCTCTCAATAAGGGCCTTTAGACTACACCCAGTCCATCAGTTAACACAGAATATCTTCTCATCTCAGGATCTTTAATCCAATTATGTCACAAGTTGCAAGGATTAGGATATGGATATCTTTGAGAGGCTGTTATCCAGCCTACTACACTAACCAATGATAAAATGTGATAGCAGCATTCAAAAAAAAAAAAAATCACAAAACAAAAGCAGTTCTTGTAATCACATTTTTATTTTTTTGTCAAATGGATTTGTGTTTGAATGTAAGTATTCTCACTTACTAGCCATGTGACTAAGGAAATGTAATCAACACATCTGAGTTTCAGAGTGTCTTCTCCCCTCTCAAGAGCTTGCCTTTTCCAATCCCTCTATCTACAGAAATTGCCTTCAACGTATCAAGAAAACCTTCAACATCTTTAGCTTTCTACAACTTTAGTTATTTAAGTTTATGCATACATTTCTCGTGGAAGTATCAATCCACAAAACCTTTCTGTAATGCAACTTAGGATGATATAGTGAAGTGGAACATATGAATATATTATGATCCAACAGTCTTGACTCTAGTTTTATATCCTACAACAACTCTTGAAAAATGTGTGTCAGAAGAAACACACACAATTCATGGCAATATTATTCATAATAATAACAAATATTCAAACAGAGTAAGTGACCTTTTACTGTATAACAGACTAATAAATTATCATAAACTTACAAGATTGAATATCATAAGCACTGAGAATGAATAAACTACTACGACACAAGGCAGCATAGACAAATCTTAGAAAAATTGTATAAATTGAAGAAAATAAAGTTGTAGACTCTAAAGATGATTATTCTTTGTAAATAAGAAATGTGTATAAAGATGAACTTTTACACAAGTTCAAAAACAAGCAAAACTGAGCACCATATTGTTAGGCATTCAAAAATATGTAGTAAGCTATTTTACAAAGACGGGAATAATAATCATTAGGGACAATGATTTCAGGTGGTAGGGTACTATTGGGACAATATTTTCAGGTGGTAGGAAAATATTATCAGGGAAGAACAGAGAATTTCCTTCAACAATATGAGCAATTTTAACAGAATTTTAACACATATGGATTCGATCTTGCCCATATCTACTGCCGATATCTAGCTGCTTAAATTCAGTTTTTCAGTCATGTTAGCCACATGTAAATGTTTGATAACATACGTGGCTAGTGGGTCCTGCATTGGAGAGAGCTGATTATAGAAATACATTGCCGATACTGCAGAAAGTTATTTTGGACAGCACTATTATGCTGTTTAACCTAGATGTTTATTCAATATGTTTTTCCACATCAAGTATTAGATAAATGTTTCAAAATATAATGTCTTTTAGCCTAGTAATCAATTTATTTGTATCTACATATAAGTCTTTTAGCCTAGTAATCAATTTATTTGTATCTACATTTAAGAAATACTTTGAAATATAAACATTTTGAACAAACATAATTGTAGTATTACTTCATTTTGAAAAAAAAAGAACCCTAAAGAGCTTACAAGAGGAAAATCTTAAAGCAATCATGAAGTTATAGCACTTCAAAAAATCTTAAGTTACAATAAATGAAGTCATTTTAATTATTTGAGAAACTTTAGAAATAAATCAGTACACACAATTAAATATTTGTGTATTCTTGAGCTATGGCTTACAAAATAAAAAAGTTGGGAGAACAATAACAATACAATTTATATTAAATTAATAAAATAAATAAAATAAAATAAAATAAAATACCATTATACCGCTTTGGATGCAATAGATCTTATTTCAGGGTCTAGCTCTATGCAGATTAAATCTGATACTCCCCACAATAATGTAATGTTAAAACTGTAATTTATCTTTTCTTTTTGAAATAATGAATATGAGACACAAATGAGTCATTTAACTTGCCTAATGTTACACAGTTAGCAAGAATGAATTGGAATGAAAATCCTGAAATTCTGGCTGTTAACTTCAAAGGATTAAAACTGATACTAAGATATACAGTTATTTCATTTTCTTTTTACAAAATTTGTGTGTGTGTGAAGTGTGTGGTGAGGGAACATGTATGCACCATGAATATTCAATGTAGTTTATGTGATCTACACAAGTGTTTAGAAAGAAAAATATAATAACGTCACAGAACAGTTTGAGTGTAGCAAAGAAAAAAAGCAAAAAAAAAAAAAAAAAAAAAAAGGAGGCAATGACTGTGATAGAAAGAAGATGAAATACTTTCAGAATGCGAACATGTAACTGGAGACAATAAAGCATAACTGCAGACAAAAAGCAGCCTAGCAGAAATATAAATGATGAGGGACGGTCTTGGCGTCTCAGGCAAACAGTTTGGGTTGATAGAAAGTTCAGGGCATGGGCTGGCATGGTGGCTGATGCCTGTAATCCCAGCACTTTGAAAGGCCGTAGCGGGCAGATCATTTGAGGTCAGGATCTCGAGACAAGTCTGGTCAACATGGTGAGACTCCGTCTCCACTAAAAATAGAAAAACTAGCTGGATGTGGTGGTGTGCACCTGTAGTCCCAGCTACTCAGGAGGCTGAGGAAGGAGAATTGCTTAAACCCAGGTGGTAGAGATTGCAGTGAGCTGAGATCACACCACTGCACTCCAGCCTGGGTGACAGAGAGAGACTCCTGAAAAAAAAAAAAAAAAAAAAAAAAAAAAAAAAAAAAAAAAAAAAAAAAAGGAAAAAATCCAGAGCACATTTTACTTTATTAATTTTTTGCAGATGATTTCTATTTTTTAACTTTTATTTTAATTTTAGGGATACCTGAGCAGGTTTGTTTGTTACATGGGTAAATTTGTGTCATTTGTTGTACAGATTATTTTACCACCCAGGTATTAAGCCTAGTACTAATTAGTTATTTTTTCCTTATCCTTTCTCTCCTCCCAACCCCCAACCCCCAATAGGCCCCAGTGTGTGTTGTTCTCTGTATGTTCCCATGTATTCTCAATATCTAGCTTCTACTTATAAGTGAGAATATGCACTATTTGATTTTCTGTCCCTGAGTTAGTCTGCTAAGGATAACAGCCTCCAGCTCTATCCATTTTCCTGCAAAGGACATGATCTTATTCTTTTTATGGCTGCAGAGTATTCCATGGTGAAAACTGGTACAAGACAAAGATGGCCTCTCTCACCATTCCTAATCCACATAACATTAGAAGTCCTGGTCAGGACAATCAGGCGAGAGAAAGAAATAAAAAGAATCCAAATAGGAAGTCAAACTAACCCTGTTTTCAGATGACATGATCCAATATCTAGAAAACCCCAGAGTCTCAGCCCAAAAGCTTCTTAAGCTGATTAAAAACTTCAGCAACGTCTCAGGATACAAAATAAATGTGCAAAAATCACTAACATTCCAATACACCAACAGTCAAGCTGAAAGACAAATCAGGAACACAATCCCATTCACAACTGCCACAGAAATAATAAAATACCTAGGAATACAGCTACCTAGGGAGGTGAAAGATGTCTACAAGGAAACTACAAAACTCTGTTCAAAGAAATTAGAGATGACACAAACAAATGAAAAAAATGCTCATGGATAGGAAGAATCAATAATGTAAAAATAGTAATAATATCCAAAGCTATTTACAGATTCAGTGCCATTCCTATTAAACTACCAGTGAGATTCCTCACAGAACTAGAAAAAGCTATTTGAAAATTTATATGTAATCAAAAAAGGGCCCGGATAGCCAAGGCAATCCTAAGCAAAAAGGACGAAGTTGAAGTCATCAAGCTACCTGACTTCAAACAATACTACATGGCTACAGTAACCAAAACAGCTTGGTGCCAGAACAATAGCAGAAACATAGACCAATGGAACAGAATAGAGAACCCAGAAATAAGGCTGCACACCTACAACTATCTGATCTTTGACAAAGCTGACACAAACAAGTAGTGGGGAATGGATTCCCTGTTTAATGAATGTTGCTGGGATAACTGGCTGGCCATATGCAAAAAAATGAAACCGGACCCCTTCCTTATGCCTTATACAAAAATTAACTCAAGATGAGTTAAAGACCTAAATATAAAACCCAAAACAATAAAAACCCTGGAAGACAATCTAGGCAATACCATTCAAGACATAGGGACAGGTAAGGATTTCTTGATGAAGATGCCAAAAACAATTGCAAAAAAAGCAACCAGGGTCTAATTAAACTAAAGAGCTTCTTCACAGCAAAATAAACTATCAATAGACTGGACAACCTACAGGATGGGAGAACATTTTTGCAAACTATCATCTGACAAAGATGTAATATCCAACATGTATAAGAATCTTCAACAAATTTACAGAAAAAAAAATCTCATTAAAAAGTAAGCAACGGATATGAAGAGACATTTTTCAAAAGAAGACATACATGTACTAACAATTATATGTAAAAAAGTTTTACATATGCAAATGCAAATCAAAACCACAATTAGATACCATCGCATACCAGTCAGAATGCCTATTACTAAAAAGTCAAAAAATAACAGATGCCGGCAAATTTCCAGAGTAAAAGGAATGCTTATACACTGTTGGTAAGAGAGTAAATTAGTTCATCCGTTGTGGAAGACAGTGTGGCAATTCCTCAAAACCTAAAAGAAAGAAATACCATTTGACCCACTGATTACATTACTGGGTATATACCCATTGGAATATAAATAACTATGTTATAAAGACACATGCACGTGTATGTTCTTTGCAGCACTACTCACAATAGTAAAAAACACGGAATCAACCTACATGGCCATCTATTATGGACTGGATAAAGAAAATGTAGCCTAAGGCACATTATAAATATATAAACTTCATTACGTCCTGAAATCAGTGATCATAATGAGAAGTTTTATATACGTTTTATATTGAACTTTCATTATGTCTTTCTATCAAACTATTCACAGTAGAATAATTGTAACAAAAAAGAAATTCCAGCAAAAGTTCTTTTTATTGAGATATGAATTTTGGATTAAATAACCATGATTAGCCACCACACATAATTTCTCTTATCCTGATCTCCCACATGTTCCTGTTTAAATGACACATTAAAATAATTATATTCTTTTTAAGTTCATTTATGTTACAGAACATGGAAATTTCGATTTGAACATCTAAACCAAAATAAGTTAAGAACAACTTACAGTGTATAATTCACATATAATATTCTACATTTCTCTTTTTTCTTTTATGTGAGGGTGTATATATTCTTTCAATGTTTATTTTATTTTCTAGTTCTAGAACCCATGCTTAACAATTTTCAAACATTCGCTGTCATCCTAAATTCTCTTTTCTTTTTTAATTTTTATTGAAATATACCACAAAAAGGTGAAAAAAGCATAAATGTCAGTTTAATGAAGTTCTACGAATAGAGCGTGCTATATGACTACAACCCAAATAAAGAATATTTTAGCAAAAAAGGCCTTTTTCAGATACCATTGATACTTCACCGTAGGTAATAATTATCATAATATTCTTATACCTATATTTGAAATTTATAGGAATGGAATCACAAAATTTGTACTTTTTTTTGTGGCTGGCTAATTTTGTTTAATATTCTGGTCATTATGGTCAATATTTTGTTGCATATAACATCAGTTTGTTTATTCTAATTCCTGTGTAGTATTACACTGTGTGAATGCACTATTTATCCACTCTAATTTGGATGATTATTTGGGAAATATCTAATTTTTTACTATTATAAGGAACACTATTATAAAAATTCATTTATATGAATTTAGAGACTGTACATATGCATTTTTGATTAATATAATCCTTAGAGTAAAATTCCAAGTTGATAGGGTACACATATGCTTGGCTTCAACAGATGCTGAAAGAAAAGTATCCAAAGAAGTAATAATGGCTTAAATGTCCATCAGTAGTGGGTGATAGTTGTAAGTGTTCCACATTTTGCCAACACTTCATATTGCATTGGTTTTTAATTTACATTTTCCCTGTACCCAGTAAAACTGAGCAACTATTCATATGTTTATTATGTATTGTATATCCTTGTATACGTAGTACCTGATTTAGACTTTTGCTTTTTCTTTTTTCAATTGGGTTTTCATTTTTTTCTGTTTTCAATTGATACATAATAGTTATACATATTTATGGAGTACATGCCATTTTTGGTACATTCATACAATATGTAATGATCAAATCACAGTAATTGTAATATCTGTCACCACAAACATTAATCATTTCTTTGTGCTGAAAACATTACAAATCTTCCTTCCTATCTATTTTGACATATACAATACATTATTGTTAACTGTAGTCATCCTAACATATGATAAAATACTGGAACTTGTTCCTTTTATCTAACTATATGAATTTATCCATTAACTAACTTCTCTAACTAGCCCCTCATCCTTTCCTAATAAATTGTTACTATCATTCTACTCTCTTCCTCCCATGATCAATTTGTTTCTTAGTTCCCACATAAGAGTGAGAATGTGTGATACTTATCTTTCTGTACCTGGCTTACTTCACTTAACATAATGTCCACTAGTTCCACACATGTTGCTGCATATGACAGCATTTTATTCTTTTTATGGCTGAATAATATTCCATTGTGTATCTGTACCATATTTTCTTTATCCATTTATCCATCGATTGATGCTTAGGTTGATTTCATATCTTGGTTTCTGTGAATAATGCTGCAATAAACATAGGAATGCAGCTATCTCTTCGATATTCTGATTTCCTTTCTTATGGATACATTCCAAGCGAAAGGATTGCTGGATCATATGATCGATCTATTTTTAGTATTTTGAGAAACCTTCCTATGGTTTTCCACAGTTGCTATACCAATTTACATTTCCATCAGCAGTGTAGGAGGGTTCTTCTTTCTCTGCATCCTTGCCAGTATCTGTTTTCTGTCTTTTTGATAACAGCCACTCTAACCCAGGTGAGATGATATCTCATTGTGGTTTTGATTTGCATTTCTCTGATGACTAATAATGTTGAACATTTTTTTCATATACCTTTTGGCCATCTGTATGCCTTGTTTTGAGAAATGTCTATTCAGATATTTTGTCTATTTTGAAAGATTATTTGGGGTAGTTTTATTGAATTGTTTTATTGAATTCTTGTGTATTCTGGTTATTAATTCCTCCTCAAATTGATAGCTCACAAATTATTATTTTTTCCATTCTGTGGGTTGTATCTTCACTCTGTTGATTTGTTTTGCTATGCAGATGGGTTTTAACTTAATGTAGTTCCATTTGGGAACTTTTGTTTTCTATGATATATGAAATCTCACTCAAAAACATCTTTGCTCAGACCGACATCCTGAACATCTCCCCATTGTTTTTCTCTAGTAGTTTTGTAGTTTGAGGACTTCATTAAAGCATTCAACCAAGTTTGATTTGATTTTTGTGCATATTGAGAGATAGGGGCTTAGTATCACTCTTCTGCATTAAGGGTATCCCATTTTCCCAGTAGCATTTACTGGAGAAATTGTCATGTTCTCTTCAATGTCTGTTCTTGGAATCCTGGTTGAAATGAGCTGGCTGAAAATGTCTCGATTTATTTCTGGGTTATCTATCCTGGTCCGTTGGTCTATATGTCTATTTTTATGTTAGTACCATGCTGTTTGGTTTAATATCACTTTCTAGCATATTTTGAAAGCAGGCCATGCAATGCTTCCAGTTTTGTTGTTTTGTTCAGAATTGCTTTGACTATTCAAGGTCTCTTTTGGTTCTATATACATTTTAGAACTTTTTTTTCTTTCCTTTTTTTTTTTTTTAACTTCTGAGAAGAATGTCCTGTGTATTCTTGATAGGGATTGCATTGATTCTATAGAACTCTTTTGGAAGTATGGACACTATAACAATGTTAATTCTTTCAATCCATGAACATGGAATATACTTCCACATTTTTCCACCAATTTTTCAGTATTTCAGTCTCTTTGCTATTGATACATAGTTATTTTATAAATATTTTATGTATATGTTTTGTTTAGCAGGTGTATGTAGTATACACAAACACACATATACACACATCATCATCATCATCATCATCATCATCATCATCATCATCTTCCACTTTGTGACTTTTCTTTTAACTCTCTTCTTGTTGGTGTTTTTACAAACATCAGATCCTACTCTATAGTCTAAATTATCATTTTAAAATATAAATCCTTGTCTTCTCCAAGTCAATAATTTGTTCTTATATATTTTCTTCTAAAAATTTTCTTGTTTTCCTATTCATATTTAGATTTGAAATCCATCTAGAGGTAACTTTTCCTTATACTGACAGTCTTGTTGACAATAAATACTCTCAGTTTTCACTTATTCGAAAATGTCTTTTGTTTAATCTTTGTAAAAGGATATTTTTACTAAGTATACAATTCTACATTGCAATTACATTCTTTTAGTGATTTAATAACTCATTTCATGTTTTCCAGCTGTCATAGTTTTTGATGTAAAACTAGCTCTTCCTCTTGTGTTTGATCCTAGAACATATTGTCTTTATCCTTACTTTTAACATTTCACTTTGGTTTTAATCTTCAGTAGTTTATGTCCAGCACCAGAATATAACTTAATGTGGCTTTCTTTGAATTTATTTCATGTGAGGTTTGCTGAGCATCCTCAGTCATTTGGTGTTTTTTGTTTGTGTGCTTTAAAAAGTCTCAGACATTATAACTTCAAATATTGCTTTCATTGTAATCTCTCCTTGTCCTGTTACTCAAATTACACTCCAGTTACATTTTAAATATGCCTTGATTTCTTCTCATGCACTTATTTTGCTTTCCTTTCTTGTCTACTTTTGTGCTTTGATTTAGTTATTTTGTATTTATGTGAATTCCAGGTTACTAAATCAATACTTTGCAGTGGCAAAAGTATAATGAACTGTATAATGAACACAAAATGCAGCTACCAGATTCTCTTCCAATGACTTGCTGCCTATTAACAGTACTTTCTGGCTTGACTTAGTTGCAAAAGGCTGCTCCAGTACAGGTGATCCCTTGGACTGCCTCAGTAGAACTACTCTACTGAAGGGAACACCTGTACTAGGACAGACTATTATTAATGATTGATGGAGGTATAACGACCCATCCATTTTGTCCCCAAATGGGACAACACTGATGAGGTCTATTTAATGCTGACTTGTTTCTGGATTTGCCCAGTGTCTTTTCTGGGTCTACATGGCATATTGATCTTTCACCATTTCTAATCCTATTTCTCCTCCTGTATTCCACCTGTGTGATTTCCTAGTAAATACTGTGCACACACACACACACACACACACACACACACACACACACACACACGACAAACAAACAAAGAAACAAAAAAAAAACTCTCAATACATCTTTCCTTAGAAACCAGCCTGTGATGAGTGACACTGAGAGAGATCAGCATGATAAGATTATAAAGTGGCATGTTAGAGCTGGATCACTCACAAATAATTTGGCAATGAGAATTATATCCATTGTAATAGAAGAAATTCAGAAAGCCCTTGTTACAATAAGGTAATCCAATTGCTTAAATCCTACTGGTATGAGTTAGGATGATATACATTTAGCAGAGAATGCACCAGCTATCTTTATATATTGGATGTTTCAAAAGTACAGGGGGAGCAACAATTATAAAGGAAATGATATTGGATGGATATTACTAAGCATTACACTCTGGAAAAAAATATGGAAAGCTGTAGGCAGTTAACAGATTACTGAAAGCCAGGTGTAAAAACCACAGGGAAATGAGAAAATTTCCCTTGTCTCCCTCGCAGGGCATGTGATGGGGGTGTGGCTCGCTTCTTCAGTGCCACACTGCTCAAACCTCTAGGGGAGCATACAGACTGGTAGGCTGTGGGGCTCCGACTCTGTGGCAGCGTCTAAGGGTGAATATTTACAACTCCTGATGCCCGAGTGGGCATATGTTACATGGTGCTCCTTTAGTTTAGTCATCCACAGCCAGCTTGTGTTAGTTAGCTCAAATAGACTCCTGTCTTATCGTAAGACAGAGGACTTTCTGTACCCCGGGGTTATGGCATTTGATGTACCAGAAGAATCAAATACAACGTGGGCTTGGAAATTAGTGCAAGGTTTTATTGAGTGGAAGCGGCTCTCAGCAGATGGAGAAGCCAGAAGCGAGATGATTTTCCCCTGGAATCAGGCTTTGCAGCCAAATGCCACATGGCTCTGCTGGTCAATGGCCTGCCAGTGTGCTCTTCACGTCCTCTCGATGTCCAGCCACTTGTGTCTTCTTCTGCCGGTTCACTCCTTTCGACATCCAGTCGCTTGCTTGTCTGCCTGCTAGGGTCATGGAGTTTTTATGGGCACAGGATGGGGACGTGGCAGGCCAGGGTGGTCTTGGAAAATGCAACATTTCGACATGAAAGGTAGGAGTGCCTGTCTTCACCAAGGTCCATGGGCACAGGCCCATGGGTGGAGCCATAGCCAGGGACCTCCTCTCCCTTCCCAGCACTTCCCTGTCATCCTCTCGTATCAATAGGGCCTGCCTGTTAGGTTAGAAAGAGACTTTCATCTTCTGTAACAGAAGAAAATACAGATCTAATGACTAGACCCAGGACTTAATCAAGTGTTAGAATGCCACAGATGGTTCAATATGTAATCAAATAGGTCTTTCTCTTTGCATCAGTGTCCAGCTTTAGAAAAAATAGGACCTTGACAGTTGAAATGGGATATCAGGTAAATTCCTCTGGATATTGTCAAATTTCAGTTGATTATAATCATTCTTCATATTTTCAATTTGCTCTCAGCTCTGACCTAAGGAGTTTTATCTTGCTCCTTCCACTTAGAGTAAGTACTCCCAATTTGCTGTGGGACACTGCATAAGCCTCTCAATTGTGTCTCAATGTCTGTCATTTTCAGAATATGCTCATGATTCCTCTCCCAGCCACTAATCCATAACTATGGCAAATTTCCAGCATAACCCAGACAGCACTCTGCCAACTGCTGATACCAATAAGAGAAGAAAAGGATTATAGCTCAAAAGAGCTGAGGACTTGGCCAAAATATATTTTAAGGGACTGGGAAAGTACATGCATGAATTGATATAGTTTGGATGTTTGTTCCCTCCATCCAAATCTCATGTTGAAATGTGATCCCCACTGTTGAAGGTGAGACTTAGTGGGAGGTGTTGGATCAAAGGGACAGATCCCTCAAGAATAGTTTTGTGCCATCCCCTTGGTGATGGGTGATTCTTGCTATTAGTTCATGTACAATCTGGTTGTTTAAAAGAGTCTGCCCTCTCTCTTGCTGACCCCCTCTCCATGTAATATGCCTGATCACTCTTTGTCTTCACCATGAATGGAGGCTTCCTGGGGCCCTACCCAGGAGCAGATGCCAACACTATGCTTTCAGTGCAGCCTGCAGAACTGTGAGCCAAAATATGCCTATTTTTTTTTTTTTATAATTTACCCAACATCAAGTATTTCTTTATAGCAACACAAATGGATTAGCATTTAAATAGATTTCAAAAACAAAATTGGGAGGTGAAAGGACAAAACCTACATTTGAATGAGGAAGAGTTTATTGATTTGAGAACACCCAACTGAAATACGACATTAGCACCTGGTGAGGACCTTAGGAGATGACACAAACTGGCTACTAGGAAGGCTCTTCCTTTTTTTTTTTTTTTTTTTTTTT
>NW_016822762.1:379924-392364 GCF_001698545.2 Rhinopithecus bieti | reverse complement strand
TTTTTTTTTTTTTAAAGACAGAGCCTTGCTCTATCACCCAGGTTGGAGTACAGTGGCACAATCTCGGCTCACTGCAAACTCCGCCTCCTAGGTTCAAACTATTCTCCTGCCTCAGCCTCCCGAGTAGCTGGGATTATAGGCACATGCCATCATGCCTGGCTAATTTTTGTATTTTTAGTAGAGATGAGGTTTCACTATGTTGGCCATGGTTGGTCTTGAACTGCAGACCTCAAGTGATTCGCCTGCCTCGGCCTCCCAAAGTGCTGGGATTACAGGCATGAGCCACTGCCCCTGGCTGGCTCCTAAAACTCGAAAAGAGAGCTGGCCCTTACTGATTAAAGGTGAAATGGTAGAATTTCTGTGGCAGACAGTGAAGGAAGAAATTAAAAGTCCCAAGAAAGTGGACATCTAGGAATACATATATAATGTATGGCCAGGAGATCCAATAGTAGATTATGTTCCACAGGAAGACTTAGAGGTTAAGCTATATTCAACAAAGCTATAAGGCATGTGCTGGTAAAAGAAACACCAATATTACTAATACTGTTTGTAGTCAGTGGTTGTTCTGGTAAGTCAGAGCCAAAGATAGGAGAGGCCATAATAATCTAAGCCTATTGATAACAATAGAAATAAAAAGAACCCTAAAACTGTAAAGAACAGTAGTGGTACTTAACTGCCAACAGCCAAATGAAAACAATATTCATAAGTCATAGGGTCAGAATGGCATCCAAGGCAAAATGACCAACAGAGATGGTTAATACAAAATGGTATCACAAAGGCAAGTCAGAAAGGGTATTTCTTAGCTTTTACTACCAGAAAAAATAACAATTGATGATCAGAAGACTGAGGAAAATTGTCTCAAATAAAAAGTTGACATCCTTTGCCCAGTTTTCAGATGTGAGCCAGTTTTCAGAAGAGAAGTCCCTAAACTAGAGAAAATACTGAGACTTAGATCAAGTATACCAGACTTTTTTTTNTGGTTCAAGCGATTCTCCTGCCTCAACCTCCCAAGCAGCTGGGACTACAGGCATGAGACCCCACGCCCAGCTAATTTTTGTATTTTTGGTAGAGACAGGGTTTCACTGTGTCGGCCAGGATGGTCTCGATCTCTTAACCTCGTGATCCACCAGCCTCGGCCTCCCAAAGTGTTGGGATTACATGTGTGAGCCACCGCGCCTGGCCTGACTACTTTTTATCTGATTGTATGCACTGGTCAAAATTGATAGGTCTGCACACTTCATAAAGGCGCATGGTACTGTATACTATATATGTAAATTATATCACAATAAAATTACTTAAAAAAAAGAAAAATTAGTTCAAATTATGCCCCATCTCTACTATCATTATTTTGACATTTTCATTGGCTACCCATTACTTCTAGTCTACTTAATTGCTTTTTCTGGACTCTTCTTTAATTCTCTTAGCTAGTCTTGTACCACTTTCTCCATTTTTCTCTGGGTTTCTGTCACTCTGGTTCTTTGTCATTTCTTCAAATTGTCTGTCCTTCACCACGGGGGCTATATATTTGGTAATTAACTCTTACTCATCTATAGTGTATCAACTTAAGCAACACAAACTTTAAAGAAGACTTTTCTAAAATCAAAGATCTAGATAACTTTCTTCTGAAAGGTTTCAGTGAATCATACATCTTTTCTACAGAGTACTTACCTCAGTGTATATTTAACTATTCATAAGTAGGATTGTGTGATTGATAATTTTCTCCCCAAAGTAATCTATAAAATTATGTACTGTGAAGCTCATTTGCTTTTCTATACCCTTTCTCTTCCATTACTTAGGAGAATGCCTGACACAATCCATATTTTGAATAAGTATATCTCACATTACAGGATAAATGACTAAATACATATTTTCAGGATATAATTTTCTATCTTCCTCTTTAGAAGGTATTAGTCAGTGGTTATTCATATTTGTATCTGTACATCCATGGATATTTTAATGATGAATATCAAATTTACCAGCTATTTCTCTATCTTATTATGTTAAACACTCAGTAAAAGTGATTTTTTAAAATAAATTTATTTATAACAACCATAAATTCCCTTTGCAGTATTTCACAAGAATTGCAGGGTCAAATAAAAAGTCAAGTTGATATTCAATCTAATTTGAGTTTTAAAGCAATACCCGATATAAACTATAAGTAATTGCCATTTAAAATATTCATTAAAGTCACTCACTTTAGATGTAGTTATGACCAACCTAGGTATATTTCTGGGACAGAATTACATGGCTTAGATAAGCCTTTAAAAAACAAAACAAAACAAAACCTAGTAAGTAGTATTTCCTATACATATTCACTATTATTTGTTTTCAGACCCTTCACTTTGTTTAGTAAATTTTTCATCTTATGTGTTCTTCAGAGCATAAAATCTAGTTGGGGCAAATGAGCCTCTACTACATTCCATGAAATGTTTTTATGCCCACTGTTATAACTATCCCTGCATATCTGGTTGTATTTTAATTGATACAAATACAATACTCTAATTTTCTCCTCATATGAACCTTTAAAGGTAAGCAAGGCAATGAATGAAGGACAGAATAGGCATAGATTTCCATTTGAATAAATGATTAGTTATCTAAATTTGAGATCAGCAATCCGGATTTAATTTATCACATTATTCACAGATCTTTAATCACTGCTAAGTCATATTTGAGATATGTATGATATAAAATTTATATTCAAAGGAGTGAGAATAAAAACTTCCTTTCAGAGTTTTCAGTTTGGCTAGTTATTTTATTTTATTTTTAAAGAGATATGGTCTCACTACGCTGTCCACGCTGGACTCAATATCCTGGACTCAAGTAATCCTCCCACTCCAGTCTTCCAAGTAGCTGGGACTACCAGTGCATTACACTGCACACAGATAAATCCACTTATTATATAGTGACTATCATATCAATCAATGTGTGTGTGTGTGTGTGTGTGTGTGTGTGTAATTTTAAAGCCTTAGTGGGAAAAAATACTATATAAGTGATGATTTCTGTCATTATCCTTATCATATCTTCTCACTGTCTGATTTTTGATGCTAACAGCTTGATAGATCAACAAATTTAGATGTAGACTGAAAAGAAATAAGTATTTAATTAAGATGTTGATTATAAAAACTCCATTGAATAGATGATGATCACCCTAAAGAAACAAGTAGGCATACCCAACAAATGGCAAACCCACTGATTTAATGTTATTTAGAAAGAAAATTAAATTATATGGCATATGATTTCCCAAACACATGTGGATGTCTGGATCCACAGTTAACATATCAAGTGTTTTATTTTTCTCATAAACATTATTTAGTACATTTGAAATTGTTGCCTTGAAGTGGTAGATTCAATTGTTTCGGTTAAAATGATGAATTAAAATGAATTGAGATAATTAGTTTCATAGGGCAAGATATTGGAGTAATTAAGTTTCCACACCTACATCACCGCCATGCTACGTTTCACAATATCCAAATTTGTTTAAGGCCAGTGGACTGATTCTGGCAAGCTTTCATCTACATCTTTTTTTCAAGAGAGGTAGATTTTAGCTTCATTATTAAAGGAAACTGCTTTATCTCTGTCTTATCTCTGTATCTCAAGTGCTTTACACAGCGGCTAGTATAGTAAACTTGCAATAATAACTTGTTAAATTGATCAGTAAAAATGAGTGAGTAATGTGACATAACCAAAATCATGACTGAATGACTGAGAGGCTTGATGACAACATGAAGAAAAGCAAGAGCTGCAATGGAAAATAACACACAGTGAAGAAGAATTATGAGACCTTTTAGAAAATCTGCTTTTTTAAATATTTTAGCCAGAAAGAAGTAGCAAGGAAAAATTATCTCATAGGAATTACTCCAAATCAAGAGGAGGTTGCTATGCTACATTGTTTGTAGAACCTACTATAGAGGTTCTAGCTATCTAACTGAATAATTAAAGGAAAAAGAAAACCTGAAGTGGGGAAATTTGGAAACATTTAGGTTACAATGTCTTATTAATGTACCACTATTTATTATTCTTACTATCTATTTAATATAGGCACATAAATAAAAATATTTGGAGAAAGAAAACAAAGTAATGGTGTGTATATCTAGGAGATGAGATTATGATTATTATTTATCTAATTATACCATTTGTTACTTTCCAAAATATATAAAATTAAAATATTTCTTTATAATCATAAAAGTATTCATGGTTTACTCAGACAAAATAAATCAATGGTTGTTACATTTAGAAAATTATATATTTTTTATATGATATGGTCAAAAAAGCAGCCATATGATGTGAGATAAACAAACCCGAGGAATACTTGGTAAGATGATAATCAGAATCTCACAAAATGAAACCGAGAAGTCACATATGATTTTGCTATTATTAGCAAATTATTAGTGTTGTATTATTTTAAAACTAATAACAAAATATTTCCTAAAATATGTAGCCTGTATGGAAAAATTAAGTCAGTATGAACTTTATTTTTATGTCTAGGGATATACCTGCATAGCTCACTGGCAGAACGTAGCATGGGAAGATAAGCTTAGAAATTAGTCTTATCATATATGGTAAATAAAGCGTGGTACACTGCTCAAGGAAATCAGAGACAACACAAGCAAATGGAAAAACATTCCATGCTCATGGGTAGGAAGAATCTCTGTTGTGAAAATGGTCATACTGTCTAAGTAATTTAGAGATCCAACGCTACTTTCATTAAAATACCATTTACAGGTCAGGCGTGGTGGCTCACAGTACTTTGGGAGGCTGAAGTGGGTGGATCACGAGTTCAGGAGATCGAGACCATCCTGGCTAACACAGTGAAACCCCATCTCTACTAAAAATACAAAAAAGTTAGCTGGGCATGGTGGCAGGCACCTGTAGTTCCAGCTATTTGGGAGGCTGAGGCAGGAGAATGATGTGAACCCAGGAGGTGGAACTTGCAGAAAACAACTACCATTTACATTCTTCACAGAATTAGAAAAAATCTTCTTTAAAATTAATATGGAACCAAAAAAGAGCCCAAATAACCAAGGCAATCCTAAGCAAAAAGAACAAAGCTAGAGGCATCACACTACCCAACTTCAAACTATACCACAAGGCTACAGTAACAAAAACAGCATGGTACTGGTACAAAAACAGACCCTGGAACAGAATAGAAATTTGAGAAATAAGACCTCATATTCACAAACATCTGATTTTGCCAAACATGAGAAAAACAAGCTATGGGGAAAGGACTCCCTAATTAATAAATGGTACTGGAAAAACTGGCTGACCATATGCAGAAAATTTAAACCGGATCCCTTCCTTACAACATGGAATACTATGCAGCCATTAAAAGGATGAGTTAATGTCCTTTTCAGGGATATGGATGAAGCTGGAAACCATCATTCTCAGCAAGCTATCACAAGAACAATAAAACACCGCATGTTCTCACTCATAAGTGGGAGTTGAACAAGGAGAACACATGGACACAGAAAGGGGAACATCACGCATTGGGGCCTGTTGGCAGGTGGGGATCTAGGGGAAGGATAATATTAGGAGAAATACTTAATATAGGTGACAGGTTGATGGGTGCACTAAAGCATCATGGCACTTGCAAACCTATATAACAAAACTGCACGTTCTGCACATGTACCCTAGAACTTAAAGTATAATAAAAAAAAGAAAAAAAAAAGTGCTGGCAAACTAAATGTTTTTGGCTTGAATTAAACACTTCCTTTTATGAGCAGTAACTACAGTCAAGGAATTGCTAGCTCTGTTTGACCGAATTTAAGTCCTTTGATCTGGGTTACTGCATCCCAAACATAAACTGACAGGGCAGTAATGGAC
The DNA here is from genome assembly GCF_001698545.2 of Rhinopithecus bieti. Lineage (NCBI taxonomy): Eukaryota > Metazoa > Chordata > Mammalia > Primates > Cercopithecidae > Rhinopithecus > Rhinopithecus bieti. The sequence goes on along the minus strand of NW_016822762.1, from coordinate 386,544 downwards.
AAGTCCCCAGAAGAATTTATTTATTTATGTGATACATTTATTAAGTGCCCTCTATATTCCAAACAAGTTATGTGTGGGAAAGATAACCTGAAAAATAAAAGTGATAAAAAGTGTCTGCATTTATAGAACATATATTCTATCTATTAAAAAGGTGAGTAAATTAGATAAGCAAGTAAACTATGTTAAGTGATGAGGATTATGGGGGAAAAAGTACAAGGACTTAGAATAAAGATTGGAGGAGGGAAAGGGCTGCAAGGTTAAATAGGATGGCAAGAGAAGCCCTTACTGAGAAGGTGACACTCAGATAAATACTTGAGGTGAAGAGGCTGCCACGTGCATAAGTAGGGACATTTCAGTTCAGTTACCAGAGATAGAGGAAGAAATTCTGGGCGACAAAAGAAACAATTTTCAACCACAAGCATTTCTTTATTAAGACTCAGGAATACTTATCCAGGAAGTGATTACCTGCTCAAGTTTATTTAGATTGCTTAATATCGGCACTGAAGATGGAGATACATAAACTAGAATCACCATGACTTGGACAGAAAGGCTCACTTTCCCTCCAAAGTGAAACTCCCTGCGTACTATTTACCTAATTCTCAAATTTATGAGGTATTTTGCCTGAACTGCTCCTAGGACGATCACTGTCACAGGATGGGTGCTCTGAAAACAGACATTGAGAAGGTATTTGGGATGCCAGCTGTTGATTAGGGATACACATCTGTGGAGGAAGGCGGAAGAAGCAGGACTGCGCAAAAGAGAGTGTCAAACTACGATACAGGCCTGAAAATGCCTGTCTCCAAACACTTTAGAAAGGAGATTGGTTGGGAGGCCGATGTGGGTGAGTCATGAGGTCAAGAGTTCCAGACCAGCCTGGCCAACATGGTGAAACCCCGGCTCTACTAAAAACATTAAAATTAGCTGGGCATGGCAGTGGGCACCTGTAATCCCAGCAACTCAGGAGGCTGAGGCAGGAGAATCGCTTGAACCTGGGAGGCGGAGGTTGCAGTGAGCCGAGATCATGCCATTGCACTCCAGCCTGGGCGACAAGAGCAAGACTCTGTCTCAAAATAAATAAATAAAAAAATAAATAAACAAACAAACAAACAAACAAATAAATAAAGAAATGGAGATTGGAGAAAGAACTGCCTATCAGTGTCTTGAACTAGGCAGAAACAGCTTGCCTGTTACAGTGCTGTATCACCCAATCACTGGAGGCAGGCTGTCTAAGGACAAGCATCACTCCAGCCAAGGTGGTTCTTTACACCTGAGGATGCACTGAAGAAATTAACAAGAGGAAGCTCTGTGATGAGCACACAGCCTGCAGCTGGGCATAAAGACCTTCCACAAATGGAGGTATGCTTGCCACATCACTGCATCTGCCACTGTTTAATCTAATGGACCACATAGATCAATCTCTCCATTTACAGTTGGGCAGCAGCTCCTTTAAGATCATTGTTGGCATCCCTTATTTTTCTAGCTCTTTCTAGTAGAAAGATCTTTATACTTTCAAGTCTTTGATCAGCTTGCTTGCTAGATCTTTATCACAATCCATGAGTCTGTATACATATTAATCCGGGGCCAGTTATTTTTCTAAACAATGCAAAGATCAAGTGATGCACCTTTCAAGCCTCTTTTCATTGAGGGAATAAATGTTCCCTTGTTATTGGCTTTCAAAGCCATACCATTGTGCAGCTGACAACCATTTTTGACTTGTATCTACATACTAAATTGAACCAAACATCAACAAACTTTGGGATTTTCTTTTTTAACTTTCACAGCTGGTTGTATGGGGCCCCCATACAGCCATAGGCATGAGATGAGGAAAGAATACTGGGGCAACAGTGGTGTGTACATAAGGTTTTGGGTTTCTACTTGTATTATTTATATATGACCAGTTGTTATGGTATGTCTTGATCTGGTGCACTTCCTGAGATATAGAACAATTAGTGATACAACTGGGACAGTACCAGAAAAAGCAATATGTTGCAACATAACAAATTATCTCAAAAATAGCAGCATAAAAGAAACAAAAAACATTATTTTCTTTTTTTTCTCTTTTTTTTATTATACTTTAAGTTCCTAGGGTACATGTGGCATAACTGCAGGTTTGTTACATACATATACTTGTGCCATGTTGGTGTGCTGCATCCATCCAACTCGTAAGCCCCATCCCCAACTCGTCATCTACATCAGGTATGAACTCCCAATGCATCCCTCCCCACTCCCCTCCTCCACTCCCCCGTCGATAGGCCCGCTGGTGTGTGATGTCGCCCTTCCCGAAGTCCAAAAAGTGATCCCCATTGTTCAGTTCCCCACCTATGAGGGTAGAAACTGCGGTGTTTGGTTTTCTGTTCTTGTGGAATTAAGTTTGCTGAGATGATGGTTTCGCAGGCTGGCAATCCCATGTCCCGCGCTACAAAGGATCAAACTCATCCCTTTTAATGGCTGCAATAGTATCCCATGGTGTATTGTGGCCACATTTCTTAATCCAGTCTGTCAGCCTGATGGAAGCATTTGGGTTGATTCCAAGTTTTTGCAATCATTAAAAAGTCAGGAAACAACAGGTGGCTGGAGAGGATGTGGAGAAATAGGAACGCATTTTAGCACCTGTTGGTGATTGTAAACTAGTTCACCATTATGGAAAACAGTATGGTCTATTCCTCAAGGATCTAGAACTAGAAGTACCATATGACTCAGCCATCCCATTACTAGGTATATACCCAAAGGATGATAAATCATGCTGCTATAAAGACACATGCACACGTATGTTTATTGTGGCACTATTCACAATAGCAAACATTATTTTCTTACACAGTTTCTGAGAGCCATGAATGAGGAAGCAGATTAGCTGGTTAGTTTTGACTCAGGGTCGCACATGAGGTTGCAATAAAGCTGTCATCTGGGGCTATAGTTTCTGCAGACTTGTTTAGGGATGAAAGATCTACAATCTCACTCACCTAGCTGTTGCCAGGAAGCTTCAGTTACTCATCATGTAAGCTTATCTATAGGACGGATCTCAACATAACACCTACCCTCCCGACAGACAGTGATGAGAGAGAAGGAGAATGAAAGAATGCAACAGAAACGAAAGCCACAGTGTCTTTTATAACCCTATCTTGACAGTGATATTCCATTACTTCTGCCAGATTTTACTGGTCACATATGTCCAGCTTAAAACAATGCAGGAGGGGATTATACAAGAGTGGGAATACAAGAGGCAGGATCCCTGGGGATATCTTAAGGCTGCACACTGCTCAAGCACATTGTTTATGCCCTCTGGCTCTTATTACGTTAGAGCCCAGAGGTAACTTACAATGCTGAGTGTGTCTTGTGACTTTGTGGGTCCCATAAGGATCCTTTCATAATGGAGAGTTTTGGATGTCTGGTGTTCCATCATTAGGCACGATGTCTCTATTAGGAGCAAGCAGTATGATAGGAATATTTTGTTATCCTCAAAAGACATTGAATTATCTGCAATGGCTATGATAGCCTTGATTTATCACCCCAGGGCTCTGCATTAGGATTTCCCCACAAATTTTGTCTCATGGTCTTCAAGGTCTTTTTTCACCATTGATGCCACCATAATTGAAGGGTCTGCCAGATACAATGATCCAAGAGATAGGGCTTCTTGCAACACAGCCTGGATCTGCCGCTGAGAAAATTCCTGCTCGGGGCTCAATGCACAGCTGCCAGTTGTTTGTAACACCCATTATCCTGACCAGAACGTTTCCCCTAGATGTGTAATATACTGTCTCCAGATCTCACAGAGACCCACCAGGAACTGAAGTTCTGTCACTGTGACAGGAAACATGAAATGCAATAATTTGTCCTATAATTAGAGGAGATGTCCTAGCATGCCTTTGACACTTAGTTCACTAAATATTTTATGACTATGATTCCATTTACCATTGTGCTTAGGTGGAAGAATCAGACAATTTGTTACTTTTGTTCACAGGTCTCTAGATTGAAAGAAAATATACTTGGCAACAGCACTTAAAGACGTATACTTGAAAAAGTGACATCTGTACTTGGAACTGATTTATATGAGGAGATTCTAGACTTCGATCTGATGCTAAAATGGGAAGGAACTTTTGTGGTCTAAAGGATTGTGGGGAGATACATTTTGTATGTAAGGGAAAACATGAATCATCTTTGGTAATCTGAGGGCAGAGTATGGTGTTCATGCTCCAGCATGACCCTCAATGATTCCTCTGTCCTGTTTTTCATCTCTTTGTGTGGTCCCTTATCACATTAAGTTGGGCTGACCAATGTGACTACTAGGATATTGCAGAAATGATGGAGTGTAACTTCTATGACTGGGCCATAAAAGATATTGTGGTTTTCATTTTGCCAATTATTGGATCTGAGATATCTTGCCAATAGTCAGTGATAAATTAAAGCCCTCTGCCAATGGCTACCATGAGTGACACATCTTAGCAGCAGAGTTTTAAGCCCCACTCAAGCTTTCAGATGACAGCAGCTCTGGCCAACACCCAAATGCAACTTTTCATAGACTCTGAGTCAGAACCACCCACCTGAGCCTCTCCTCAATTCCTAATCCACAGAAACTTGGAAATAATGAATGTGTATTGTTCAAAGCTGCTATGTTTAATGATAATGTGTTAAACAGCAATAGTTAAATAGTATCTCTACTTATACCTAGCCTGGAAAGAAAATCAGTGGACTTTGCTTTCATATGGACCATCTATAATGTTTGGGCACACATCTTATTGGAAAAAGAAAAATCCAGAACTTAACAAGACTGACTATTTATCCATCAATATATATTGATTGAAGACTCTTTCAATAGTTCTGTGAGTTACCCGATCTACTGTTCTTACAGATGCTAATTAAATCAGAGCTAGAAATGAAATCATTTTTTAAGGTAAGGTAAGTTTTCCCATGAAATAGGATTAGGAAATAAAGTTCCTTTTTTTTTTTTTTTTTCCTCCACAGAATTTCCAGGAACTAGAGTTAAAACAAGTTGAATTTTGAGTTAGATTCCTTTTTTCTGTCCAGAGAGAGAGAAAAAATCTCAACTCCCAACCAATTCATGGGAAGGATATGGTATGTTTTACACAATAAAAAAGATTTTACCGTATTAATAATAAAAGCTTTTATATAAGGCCTTACTAATAATGCCTATATGCTACTACAATATTATAAATTTTTGCCCAAAATTCTCAAAAGGAGAGTAGAAGAGATAATTATGCAGATACCCCCTTAGGGAAGATAATATTGCTTCAAGCTAGAGTTTAGAGTCACAGTCTTGCAATTTCCATGTAGATAGAAATGTAAAGCAAGTTCAAAACTTGCCAAACTCCTTTGCAGATTAATTCTGCCCTAAGTGCCTGATAGTTTTCTTTTTATTTCTGACAGAATGGCGCAGACCTTACAAAAAAATGACTTATTGCATTTGAAGACAAAATAAATGATACAACTAAAATTCCATTTAAAGCATCTTGGGAATAATTTGAGATTTTTAAATAAGCACATCATCAGCAAGCCTAGAAAGCTGACAGAATGCACTCCAGTACTTTCACCCTTGAGAGACAGGACTAGCTGGATTTCCTAGGCCAATTAAGAATCCCTAAGCCTAGCTGTGAAGGTGACCACATCCACCTTCAAACAGGGGGCTTGCAACTTATCCCACACCCGACCAATCAGAGAGCTCACTAAAATGCTAAATAGGCAAAAGAGGAGGTAAAAAAAATACCCAATCATCTGTTGCCTGAGAGCACAGTGGGAGGGACAAGTATCAGGTTTTAAACCCAGGCATTCCAGTTGGCTACAGCAACCCCCTTTGGGTCCCCTCTCCTGATGTGGGAGCTCTATCTTCACTCTATTTCACTCTATTAAATCTTGCAACTTCTCTCTTCTGGTCGGTGTTTTATTACTGCTGGCGTTGAGCTTTCCCTCACTGTCCACCAATGCTGTTTGCCGCAGTGGCAGACCTGCCGCTGACTTCCATCCCTCCAGATCCAGCAGGGTGTCCGCTGTGCTCCTGATCCAGCGAGGTGCCCATTGCCACTCCGGATCTGGCTAAAGGCTTGCCATTGTTCCTGCATGGCTAAGTGCCTGGGTTCATCCTAATTGAGCTGAACCCTAGTCACTGGGTTCCACAGTTCTCTTCTGTGACCCACGGCGTCTAATTGAGCTATAACACTCACCGTGTGGCCCAAGATTCCATTCCTTGGAATCCGTGAAGCCAAGAACCCCAGGTCAGAGAACAGGAGGCTTGCCACCATCTTGGAAGCAGCCCACCATCATTTTGGAAGTGGCCCGACACAACCTTGGGAGCTCTGGGAGCAAGGACCACCACCCCGGTAACAGTCTGATGAATTCTTTACTTTTCTTTACTTTTATACTCACTCTTATTCTTGTTCTCATTCTTATGCCACCCTCTACATCTCCCCAGCTATCTCCACACTATCAATCTCACTCACTCTCTCCTAGCGGTTTCTAATCCTTCTTTAGCAAACAATTTCTGGCTTTGCATTTCTCTTTCCTCCAAAACCTCTGAGACCGCTACTTACTCACTGCTTAAAAAAAAAAAAAAAAAAAAAAAAAAAAAAAAAAAAAAAAAAAAAAAAAACTTTTTTTTTTTAAAAAAAAAA
>NW_016822762.1:374716-379139 GCF_001698545.2 Rhinopithecus bieti | reverse complement strand
CCCCACCTCATCTCCCTTCACTGACTCTCTTTTGGACCCAGCCTGCCTGCACCCACGTGAAATAAACAACCTTGTTGCTCAAAAAAAAAAAAAAAAAAAAAAAAAAAAAAGAAAATAAAAACCAAAGCACATCATCACCAAGCCTAGAAAGCATTAGAAATGAATGTTATTTGTTTATGTATGTATAACTAAAAGCTACAAGTTATCTTCTCTCTTTCCCTCATTTTCAGTTTAAGTCACACAGCCTGATAATGCACATTGCCCACATCCCATGCATTGCAAATTGATTAGCTAGGCCACCTATGTGGTGCAGCACAGTCATTACTACCTCACATAGAAGGCCTACATCAGGCATGTAAGAAGGCCATAGCTACACAGAAAGGAATTTTTTTCGGACTAGGTTATTTGTGGGGTGGTCATGAGTCATCTAACACATTTTTGAGTATGAGAAGTATAAAGCATTAGAGCTGCAGATGGAGCTGTTGGCTTGGTGGAAGAGTGCAGAAGGGTGGGTTTGCTGGAAGGAGGCTGTGCTTCCTTCCACTGATGAAAGTGTTGATTTCTCACGTATGCTGTGAGTCACATGAGTCACACTGGGGTCCTTTTAAATTAACTCCGTCCATGAGTAATTTATGCCTCACATAAGGTAACCTCCGAAACAAAAGGCAAGATGCCTGTTACAGGTCATTATATGCATTTGTGTGTGTGTGTGTGTGTGTGTGTATGTATATGTGTGTATCAGGGGAACAGATGTGTGAAGTAGCCAGCTAGAAAAGTAGCATGGAACTATTAAGAAGGCTACAAAAAGAGGTACCAAGAAAGGGTCCCTCTAAGGAAAAAATAGAATCTCCAAATTACAAAACAGATTGCATTTGAGACCATGCTATACCTAGAGAATATCTGAGCAAATTATTTTAGGTAATTAATAAAGACCTTTCCTTAATTTTCATCTTCTCTGCATCAGTTCCAATCCTGGGATATAAGATACTGCCTAGGAAGGAAGAAGTATGAGTAGAAGATATCTAAGAAGAAGAAATGAGAATCAATCACAACACCCTTTCTCACTGTAGGCCTCACAACCTAAATGAATTTTAAACTAGCAAAGGGAAGAAGCCTCAATAAATGAACTTGAGTGTTGAGATTAGTAAACTGGTCTAGATATTTCAATCTTGTCCTCTACATACCAAACTTGGTGCACACCCAGTGCATTTCAGAGTCTGGAGGAGCTTAAGTCAAGGACTCAGGCCCTCCAAAGCAAACTATGCTCATAAGAATATTTGCATTCCTAGCCCAGGAACCTCCATTTTGAGGCTCCCTTATCAGAATACCTTGGCTAAGTCACTCTTCTCCATTCACGCTCTCTGCTTTTCCATTGTTAGCCAATCCTCCTTTTTCTTCCTGGGTTCTTAGGTCCACAAGAATGAAGGAGCATCTGTTTAGGTCTCCTCCGCATTGAGATCATTCCCCTGACCTATGCTGCTTTTTCTTCAGACCCTCCCCTATTGCCATCCTGCAGGAGGAAATGGAACAGTGGGAGTTGATGCCTTTCTTTTTGTCTAATTGCTTATATTATCACAGTAAATGAATAAAATCTTGATTGTTAGTTTCAGTTTAGCTCATTTTCCAAATGGCCTCCTGGACACCTGGCAAGCTCAACAGATACAGTTTTCAAGAGGTTCTCAAAAGGGACTCTTTTCTAACTATATTTAATTAACTTGCTTGGTGAGTCCCAACTCATCTAGGAGTTTAGTTGTGTGACTAAAAATAAGAATGGTCTAGATTAAATCTGTCTCAACCATAACACAGTATGCTTCTTAAGATTCTTCTGGAAAGAGTCAAGGAAGTCACAGACATAATGAAGCATGTTAAGCATCAGCAAAAGTAATGAAGGCTATGTTTCACCAAATGTTGAATATGTACAAAGCACAGAACTCTGCTCTTTACATTTTGTTTTGTCTTATTCGGGCATCAAAATAAACCTATGAGGTAAAGACTATTATTCCCACCTTTATGTTAGGTGAGTACAAAGTAATTGCGTTTTTGCATTGTTGGAATTTGCCACTTGATATTAGAATACTTTCTTAAATAAATGTGGTTATGTTATACATCATTTCAATGGATATTTCTTGCTTTTGTTTTTTTTGCTAATGATTTATTACTTGCTGTTTATTTTATATTTATTTTAGAATATGGAAATGATGTTAGACAAAAATAAAATTCTAGCAATTTCCTAATTTGAGTCCAAAATGGATTGTAAAGCAACGGAGACAACTCGCAACAGCAATACGTTTGGCCCAGGAACTGCAAATGAATAGCACAGTGGTAATTCAAGAAGTTTTGCAAAGGAGACAAGAGTCTTGAAGATGAGGAGCATAGTGACTGGCCATCAGAAGCTGACAACAACCAATTGAGAGCAATCATCGAGGCTGATCCTCTTACAACTACACGAGAAGTTGCCAAAGAGCTCAACGTTGACCATTCTATGGTTGATCAGCATTTGAAATAAATTGGAAAGGTGAAAAAGCTCAATAAGTGAATACCTCATCATTTGAGTGAAAATTAAAAAAAAAAAAATTGTCATTTTGAAGTGTTGTTTTCTCTTATTCTAGGCAACAACAATGAACCATTTCTCAACTGGATTGTGACGTGAGATAACAACTGGATTTTGTGTGACAACCGGTGATGACCAGCCCAGTGGTTGGACCAAAAAGAAGCTCCAAAGCACTTCCCAACACCAAAATTGCACCAAAAAAAGTCATGATCACTGTTTGGTGGTCTACTGCCAATGTGACCCACTACAGCTTTCTGAATCATGGCAAAACCATTACATCTGAGAAGTATGCTCACCAAATCTATGAGATGCACTGAAAAGTGGAATGCCTGCAGTCAGCACTGGTCAACAAAAAGGCATGATTCTTCTGCATAACAACACCCAGCCAGACCTCGCACGACCAGTGCTTCAAAGCTACGAAGTCTTGTCTCATCCACCTTATTCACCTGACCTCTTGCCTACCAACTACCACTTCTTCAGGCATCTCAACAACTTTTTGCAGCGAAAATGATTCCACAGGCAGCAGGATGCAGAAAATGCTTTCCAAGAGTTTGTCAAATCCCAAAGCATGGATTTTTATGCTATAAAATAAGCAAATTGATTTCTCATTGGCAAAATTGCATTGATTGTAATTGTTCATATTTTGATTAATAAAGATGTGTTTGGACCTAGTTATAATGAGTTAAAATTCATGGTCCAAACCCACAAGTACCTTTGTACCAACAAAATATTAAAAAAAAAAAAATTGAGGCAAAGAGTGAGTAGATAATGTTACCAATATTAGAAAAAGCATCAGTAAGTTGCTGGACTCTGAAGTCTGCTTTCCTAAGCATGCTATTACCTCGTATGGGTGATGGAGGGAGAACTTTCCCTATTCTTGTGTCCTTAGGAAATTTTTTATGCTATAAGATATAACTCAGTCAACATATATCATTTGACTTACCATTTAGGTCATAATAAACACTTATCTATATCCAAACATTCCTTACAGTTTTTGTTTCCTTAATTATCACCCATTCAACTGCTATTGATCTTACAATCATTTACATACTTTTCTGCTAGTCCTACTGATCAGCTTCGAACTCCCCATGCATTTTTGTTAGGTCTATCATGTTCTCTAGGGAAGTATGTCACTTTTCTTGCTCATTAAGTCAGACAATTTGTTCTCCTGACATCAGGTAATATTGTATACCCAACAAGATATTAATTATCTTCAAAATCACAGAGTAACATATGTCTATTCCCACATTCTGCTATAGCTACATGCGAATTTTAAAATACCCCGGCTAGTAGATGTGCTACAGCACAAATCATCACTCTGTGAAAGACAGCACGTTTTCTGTTACATTCTATTATATTGTTTTTCTCAATAATTTTAAAATAATAAATGTACTGTATATACGATTGCAAATATAAGTCATCGGTAACTGCAGAAAGAAGAAGCATCTTTGTTTAATGCATAAAGCCTGGACCTTGGAGTCAGACAGAGAATGGTGTTACTCCTAACTCCAGCCCAGAAGAGTTGAATGATCTGGGGAAAGGTATTTACTTTTCTGAGTCTCTGCTTCTTTTCTCTAAAAGGAGAATTCTTCTCAGTTTGTAGCTATTTTGGAAAAAAAAAATCTAGATGATTATCAAAAATGCATGACTCACGGCTTGGCAGCTAATAATACTAAGGTCAAACCATTTTTGACAGCTAGGCTTGTGTTAAGAGCTTTATGTCTTTTATCTTGTTGTAGGATGGGGTTTCTTCCCCATTTCATTTCCTGAAAATCAACATATATATATAAAAGTGTATATATATATTTTTTTCTGAAGATCGACATATATATATATATATATATATGTGTGTATATATATATTTATTTCTGA
>NW_016822762.1:361829-373539 GCF_001698545.2 Rhinopithecus bieti | reverse complement strand
TACAATACTTTGAGTGTTTTCTAATAGAGCTGTATTTAGTCTCTCATCATTTTATGATTTTGGGAAATAAAGGAGAAATAACTACAAATAAATAATATTTGTTATATAAGATACGCATTAGGATAAAAGAGGAAAACCACATCTGTTATTTGAGAATTACTTCTAGAATGGACACTTTGAGACTGATGCCACTGGATGTTAGTTTAAATTATTTAATGCTTTTAAAATTTATTTTTGTAGGTATATAAGACAGATAACCAATAATTTAAAATATTGATAATTAAATAAACCCAAATTAATCAATTTTAAAAGCAATTCAAATATTAACATATATTTGCTGTTTTCACTATATAAGATAATTTTAAAGAATATGTAAGTACACAAAAATACTCAGGACATTTATCACACCCTTTGTAGATAATTTAAATTATTAATTTAATGTAGAGAGAAAATATATTATGTTGGATAAGAACACAGAATCTAATACATATCTATCTAACAATAAATAATATTAAATAAAACATTTGTTTACTTTGTGGCATTGAGCAAAGTTTTTGTTCAATTTATTTTATTTTTTTAAAGTTCTTACTTGTTTGCTTTACTAAACAAGCTATTCAATTTCTCTCTAACTCAGCTTCCTCACTGTGAACTGTACATAATGATACCTCATTGGTGATATTAAATGATTAAATATGCTTGAATATGAAAGCAGTTAAAATAGTAAATAGTGGGACCTATGTATGTATCAGCTATCTGTATTATAAATTTATATCTGTTTAATTAAATCTGGTGTTTAACCTCTTATTTTTTCTCCATTTTCTTCATTTTGTATTTTTTTTATGCTTGATTCTGAATCTTCATACTGATAACACCAGACATATTCTGTTGCTGTCTCTTTGGCACTTTACTATTAAAGATTGGTATCAGTGTATGGTTCATGCACGTGCTACTGAATTGAGGCTTATGATCCACTTTGTTAATCTTATTGAAATCATATCAGTTCCTCTGCCCACAAACTTTTTATTTGTAATTGATGGCTGATTAATATCATCTTTACTTTTATTTTCCTGTGATTTGCTGCAAATGAACTATAGCTTTAAGGAAAATAATACCACACAAATTTAACATTTTCTCTGTGATTATTCTCTTTACTCCTCTTCAACATGATAAGAAATATTAAACCTTTTTCTCTCATAAATATTTCTCAGTACTTTTCTCCTTACCATGTGCTATTTATTCAGCTACCTTTAACAGAGTATTCTGTGGCATTAAATATGTCTTAGGTGGCAGGATGAAGGCACCATAAATGAATACATAATAATACACACAAACATATCCAATATTAAAGTATACTTTTCTCTGAACTTGCAGCTCCCTGTTTCCTGTTGTTTTTCTGAATGTTCTTATTCTTCATACATCCCTTGATGACTTTCTTCCCAACCAACACTTGTGGCATTGATCAAGATTTTTTGCTTATTTTATTTTACATTTTTGTTTGTTTGCTTTGCTTAGCAAGTTATTTAATTTCTAACTCAGCTTCCTCATCTGTGAACTGGAGGTGATAATATTTATAGGGTGAGATTCAATAAGTAAGCATGTTTGAATACAAAAACAGTTAAAACTGTAAATAGTGAAACCTGTATTATTTGTTTTATGAAAGTGCAGATATTTCAACTACTCTAAGGCAGACTTTTTCTTTCTCTAGGTGTTTTAGTTGCCTTTTTTTTCTTGTGTTTAGTTCTTTAGTCCATAACCTTATTTTAACAAATGTTTTCACAATTACATTTGTAAGTAGATATGTTTTAACAACAATTCAGTTACACCCAAGTGCACATGTTGAATTGTACATGTTCTTATCCTCTCATGGCTCTGTGAATATCAAAGAATTCTGAAATAATTTCACTAGTTGTTTGGGAAGTTTATTCCAAAAAATATTGAATGGACAGAAGAGTTTGACTAGACTGGCATTTCTTTCAAAATAGTTTTTGCTTCTTCTAGAGAGTTAGAACTAACTTGACTTATCTGCAAGCCTGATACTTGTTTGAATGGTGCACAATAGCTCAGCATCTACAAGGCTCCTTAAGTCTGCCTCAAAACAGTGCTTGTTCATCTCTTCTCCCTCAGGACCCCTCATCTTCAGCTTTTCTGAGTTCGCTTCCACCCAAGATATATCTCATAGCCCGGATTCACTTATGCATGCCTTTATTGTACCAAATAGCCAATATTTGAAGTAAAATACAAACAAATATAAACTAAGTATTGTTCTTGTTCTTCTCAGCATCATCTATCAAAATATTAATTTTCCTCAAGGGATAATGGATGACTATGAATGATTGGAAAATAGTTAAATAGACAAAAAGTAAGAATGAAACGTTTGGCCGAGCACGGTGGCTCATGCCTGTATTCCCAGCACTTGGGGAGGCCAAGGCAGGTAAACCACAAGTCAAGAGATCGAGACCATCCTGGCCAACATGGTGAAACCCCGTCTGTACTGAAAATACAAAAATTAGCTGGACATGGGGTCACATGCCTGCAGTCCTGGCTGCTTGGGAGGCTGAGGAAGGAGAATCACTTGAACCTGCGAGCCGGAGGTTGCAGTGAGCAGATGTCGTGCCACTGCACTCCAGCCCAGCAACAGAGCGAGACTCCATCTCAAAGAAAAAAAAAAATTCAGTGATCAATATTTCAAATTATTACTTGTTATATAATTATTCATATATCCATCATCATGCCTATACTATGATCTGCAGGTCAGAAACTTTATCATGTAGATTCATGTAGCACAACTAGCACAGTGCCTCACTGGCTCAGAGAAGACCCAGAAATGTCTACATTCCCTAAAGAAATTTAATTTACATTTCTTAATTTTATACTTAACTATATAGTCATGATTTTATTTGCACTTTATAACATTTTTATATCTTTAGTATATAAAACAGAGTCTAAAGGCATATGTAATATCTTACCTACATCTTCGTGGGCTTATGTTTCAATGACAAGGGACATTTTCATCAATTACATAACGGAAGCTCAGTGGAAAAGTTGTTACATCCTGTCCTCTCCTGCTTTTGCAGTCAGCCAAAAGATTTAATTAGTGAAACATTTTGGCAGCCTTTCTTCTCTATGTTTTTTTTTTTGTTTTCTTTGTGATGCCTAATTTTCTTGTCCTCTTATGTTCAGCTGACAGTGATGGTCATTATGCCCACAGACACAGAGCTCCCACTGGAGACTTCCTCTGCACCTAATTTGCTCATTTGTTTCTCTCTCTCTCTCTCTCTCTCGCTCTTTCACAATGTAGGAAAACAATGACTATGGCCAATCAAAAACATCAGAAGCTAGGCTACACAAATAGTAGGTATAAAATATCTAGGAGAAAAAGATTGTGCTTGAGTGTTTACATTTCATTAAAAAGGGGGAATTAATAACTAGGGGAAATTAACATGTATGGATATAACAATAATTGTAAATAAATGAGAGAAAAAATGAAATTATAAAATGTACTATCACTTTAATTTTTTAATTTATTACATAAAAGAAAATAAATATATTATTTTTTGTTTTTCTTACAATGAATTTGATTAAGGTAAATATATAGATAATAATTTATTACATACATTTTAGGTGAAATGTTTGACAAATGTATACACTCATTTAACAATCACCTCAGTCAAGATAAAAAAAAACAGTTTCCTTACGCCTCTGTAGTCAATCTTACCCAACCCTCTTCCCCTGGGAAGCATTAATCTTACGTCAAACACTATAGATTTGTTATGCCTGTTCTAGGTATTCATATAAATGGAACCATGCAGTATGTACTCCTTTGTGACTGTCTCCTTTCAGTCAGCATAATGTACATGAGATTCATTCATGCTGTTGTGTATGTAAGTAGTTTATTTCATCTTATCCCTGAACAGTATTCCTTCAGATGAACTTGGCAAATTTATGTATTCACCTGTATTTGTTCATGTATTTACCTGTTGATAAAATTTGAGTTACTTATACTTTTAGGATATTAAAAATTTAAATTGTTATATATATTCAGGTAGAAGAATTTTTGTGGACAAATGTTTATGTCTTTTAGGTAGATATCTGGCAGTGAAATGGCTGAGATACATGGTAACTCCATGGTTCATTTTGCAATAAACTTCCAAACTGGTTTCCCAAGTAGTTGTACCATTTTTACACTCTAATCAACAATGTAGGACAGATCAAATTGCTCCATGTCCTTTCCAACACTTTAAAATTTTAGTGATTTTAGTAAGTGTGAAATGAGGATTGCATTGAGGTTTAGTTTTATTTTCCTAACATCTAATGACGCTGAACGTATTTTCATTTTATTGACCATTGATTTGTCTTTCTTTTTCTATTCTGAGACGGACTCTCACTCTGTTGCCCAGGCTGGAGTGCAATGACGTGATATCAGCTCACTGCAAGCTCTGCCTCCCATCTTCACACCTTTCTCCTGCCTCAGCCTCCCAAGTAACTGGGACTACAGGCGCCCACCACCACACCTGGCTAATTATTTGTATTTTTAGGAGAGATGGGATTTCACCATGTTATCCAGGATGGTCTCTATCTCCTGACCTCATGATCCATCCACCTCAGCCTCCCAAAGTGCTGGGATTACAGGCGTGAGCCACCGTGCCCTGCCGATTTGTCTGCTTTATTGCAGTTTATGTACAAGTTATCTACCCATTGTTTATTAGATTGTTTGTGTTTTATTAGTTATCTGTAGGAGTTCATTATGTATTTTAGACACATGTGCTTTGTCTGCAAATTGAATTTCGAATATTTACTCATTCGTAGCTTGCATTTATATTTCTTCATTATTATTTTTTCAAGAAGATGATTTTTTATTTTTACAATGTTTAATTCATTGCTTTTTAAAATAGGTACTTTTTGAGCTAAGAATCACTTGCCTATCCCACTTTTGTAAAGGTTTTCTGTTCTGTATCCTTCTGGAAATATTTTAGCTTTCAATTTGACATTTATGTCTATTATCAATTTAGAGTTAATTTTTTAGTATGGTGTGAAATTAGGATAGATTTTATTATTATTATTTTTATGGATATGCAATTCTTTCTTCACCATTTTCTAAAAAGTATATAATTTCCTTTGAATTGCCTTTAGGACTTCTTCTTTTTTTTTTTTTTTTTTTTTTTGAAATCAATAAATGTGTGACTCTAGCTCAAAGTGCACTATTCTCGTTCTTTTATCCTCAAGTCCTTTCACCATCACATTACTCTCTGGATGTCTGTAGTTCCACAGTCTTGAAACCAGGTTGTGCAAGTTCTTCAACTTTCTTCATTTTAAGTTCACTTCAGCTACTCTAGATCCATTGAATTTTCATATGAATATTGGTATCAACTTATCTATTTCTCCGAAAATAATATTTTTTTGTTGAATTGGTTTTACAGATCAATTTGTGGAGAATTGACATTAAGATGTCAATTGAGTTTTCCAACGCATGAGCATGATAGAAAACTTTCAATACCTCTTCCTTAATGTGATATTATCTGACAATTTTGACAGATGTTCCTTATGCAGCTGAGGTTATCTTCTGTTCTAATTATCTTAGTGATTTTATCATGAATGTTGAATTGATGTTGTTTTATCATATATGTGTTGAATTTTGTTGTAGCCATTAAGATAATAATTTTTTCATTTTGTTAAAATGCTGAAACACATTGATTAATAATCACATGCCTAACTAATCATTTATTCTTGAAATAAAGCCCACTAGATCATAATATCAATTTTATTTAACAAACTTTTGTTGAGGAATTTTGCTTTCATGTTCTTTAGGTATATAGATCTCAATTTAATTTTTATATATGTATCAAGCTTTAGTGTCAGATTTATTCTGACTTCACAATGAGTTACAGATTATTCCCTCCTGTGTTATATGAAAACATTTGAATATCTGCTTCATGAAATTTCTCCCAGATTTTTCTTTTAATATTCACATATGAGAATATCTGTGCCATGTTTTCTTGTGTGGAAGTTTTATTATTTTTTTATTCTTTAAATAAAATTCTGTTTTCAACAGGCATAGAAATACTCACATTTAAAATGTGTCCTTAAATTTTATTTCTTAGATTTTGTTTTATAACTGTGTCCTTTTCAACTATGTTGCACATATTTTCATAAATTGTTCATAATACTTTTAAAATTTCTATAGCATCTGTAGAAATAGCTGTTATTCAATTCCTGATGTTGGTAATATGTGATTTGCTCCTTTTATCTTGGTTATAATCTGTAGATATTTATCAATTTTGTTAATTTATTCATTAAAAAACTTCACTTTATAAAATTTTCCTTACTTTGTGCTTTCTATTTTATTGATTTCTGTACCTCTCACTACTATGTCAGAAAAGACAGCCTAGTTGGTGGTGTTTTTCTCTTTATTTCTGTCATTTTTAAAAATTTTCTGTATTTTGAGGTTCTTATATTAGGTATAAAAAATTTAGGATAATTGTGTCTTCCTGATGAATTGGTCCATTAACTTTATAAGAAATTACTCTGCATCACTTCAAGTCTACCTTTTATTATTTTACTGCAGTTACACAAACTTCCTTCCATGTGACTTTTGTTTGCACTTTATATATCTTTTCACTTTTTCCTTCATTCTGCTTTTGCTTTTATATTTTGAAATGCACCTGACAGTGTAGGCACAGTGGCTCACGTAATCCCAGCACTTTGGGAGACTGAGGTGGGGTGGATCACTTGGGGTCAGGAGTTGGTCAACATGGTAGCAACCCATCTGAACTAAAAATATACAAATTAATGATGCATGGTGGTGTGTGCCTGTAATCCCAGCCACTCAGGAGGCTGAGGCACAAGAATTGCTTGAATCTGGGAGGCAGAGGCTGCGGTGAGCTGAGAATGCACCACTGCACTCCAGAGCGACAGAGCAAGATTGCGTCTCAAAAAATAACAATAATAAAATAAAATTTAAAAATAAAATAAAATGCACACAGGCAAAGACTTCCTCCTTGGTCAAACATTAGTCATGCTCCTCTGGGTCTTCTTTTCAACTAGATCCAGACTTGGGCTGGCTTCTCTGCCTTTGGACTGCCACCCTACCCCTGGCATAGTGAGCCCAGTTTTAGAAAAGAATCTTACTAAGTCAGTGTGGCCAGAATCTTCCTACTCTTGATATCTGCTTAAATTTGTTGTCTCTACCCTAATGTCTAATTCTTTGGCTTGCCCTTAGCGAGAGTGCTGTTAAGTCAGTTTAGCAAGAATCCCCTTACCCTTGCTGTTTCTTCTTAGTAATTTTCCATCAACTGACCCTTTCACTCTGCTCTTTGGCCATCCGAAGGGTGACCAACTTTTGATTTTTCAAGTTAATGTGAAAGCAATACACATCCAGTAGAAATCATGCTTTGAATAGCCAATCTATTCTGTTTTTCACTTTCAGCCCATTATTCAATAAAGTCTATAAAACATTCAACACGTTACTACAAATGGACGTTGTGTTAGATGAGTTTGCCCTACTACAGGCTAATGTCAGTGTTCTGAACACATTTAAGGTAGATTAGGCTAAGCTGTGATGTTTGGTATGTTAGGTATATTAAATGCATTTTTGACTTACAATAATTTCAATTTATATTGGGTTTTATGGATGTAACCCTATCATAAATTAAGGAGTGTTTGTAAATCCCTAGCTGTCTTTGCTGTATTCAGAGTTGACCTCAGTTTTATACTCAAGTCTCTCTTCCTTACTACTGTAGCTCAAATAAAATCTGGCATGCCATTTTTAAAAAGTGTCTCATGTAAAACTTTTCTTTTACACACCTTTTGTAGAAAGTTTTTAGTAGGGTCTTGCTTTGATGTCTAATCTGATACTCTTGATCTTTTAATTGAAGAATTTAATCCATTTGTAATGTAATTATTCATATAATTACATCTTTCTATTGTTTTTTCTCCATTTGTCTGTTCTGCTTTTGTTTCACAGTGCTATTTGCCTTCTGTTTTTATATTTTATTTTATTTTACATTCAGAGAGTACATATGCATGTACATTTGTTACATGGATATATTGCATTTTGGTGGGGTTGGGACTTCTAGTGTACTCATCACCCAAATAGCGAACATTGTACCCAACAGATAATTTTTCAATCTTTATCCTCTCCCCTTTCCCTGCTTTTGAAGATTCCAAATGTCTATTATTTCCCTCTGTATGTCCATGTGTACCCACTGTTTAGCTCCCACTTATAAGTGAGAACATGTGGCATTTGATTTTCCGTTTCTGAGTTATTTCACATAGAATAATGACCCCCAGCTCCATTCATGTTGCTTCAAAAGACATGGTTTTATTTTTATTTTTTTATGGCTGCTTAGATTTCATTGTGTATGCATACCACATTTTCTTTATTCAATCAACTGTTGATAGACATGTGGTTGATTCCATGCCTTTGCCATTGTGAATAGTACCATGATAAGCATACAAAATGAGGATGTCTTTCACCTTCTGGTTATTCTGACTGGTACACAATGATATTTTATTCTGGTTTTAATTTCCATTTCTCTGAAGATTAGCGATATTGAGCACTTTTTAAAAGTATGTTTGTTGGCAGCTTGTATGTCTTCTTTAGAGAAATGATTGTTTATGTCCTTTGCCCACTCTTCGATGGGTTATTTGTATTTTTCTTGTTGAGTTGTTTGAATTCTTTGTAGATTCTGGATGTTAGACCTTTGTCAAAGGCATAATTTGCCAATATTTTTTCCTGTTGTGTAAGTTGTCTGTTTATTCTGTTGATTATTTCTTTTGCTGTGAAGAAGCTTTTCAGTTTAATTAAGTTCCATTTATCTATTTTTCTTTTTGTTGCATTTACTTTTGAGGTCTTAGCCATAAATTCTTTCCCTAGGCCAATGTCCAGAAGAGTTTAAACCAGATTTTCTCCTAGGATTTTAATAGTTTCAGGTGTTATATTTAAGTCTTTAATTCATCTTGAGATAATTTTTGTATAGGGTGGGATATCAGGGTCCAGCTTTATTCTCTTGCATATGAATAGTCAGTCTTCAGTATTTCATTGCATTTTCTATATTGGATTCTATATTGGCTTTTTTATATCTGTAATCTATCCATTTTTTCTGATTACTCTGAGTATTAATGTTATACATTCTTTACATACCAAAATTAACTTAGAATTAATATGTACCATTTTATTCCACTTCCCACTTCACTTAAGAAATCACACTCCTTATTTTCCAAATTATATTATGTGCTTTATATTTGTAGCCCTATAAGACTACAATTTCATCGATCTTCACACTCTTTTTGCTTACGTAATCATATGTTTTATTTGCACTTATGTTATAAACTTCCATTTATAATGCTATTTTTCTTTATAATTTAATTATCATTTCACGAAAGTACATAGAGAAAACAAACTTTTGTTTGTCAGTCTTATAAACACTTGCAATCCATTCCTGATGTCTTTCTTTCCTTCCTTAGATCCATTTCATTTTGTATTATATCTTCAGAATTTTTCTTAGTGAACTTCTCCTAGTTACAAATTCACATATCTGATATCTCTATTTGCAACTTATTTTTACAGAATATTCTTACTGGGCATAAAATTTTGCATTTACTTTTCTAAGCTCTTTACAGATTTTGTTGTTGTTGTTGTCCTCTTGTTATTCTCTCTTTCATGATTTTCTCTTTATTGGTTTTAAGCAGTTTGACAAAAAAGTACCTATTTCTGGTATTCTTATTTGTGGTATTATTTTCATTTATTTCTCCTTGGGGTAAGTTGAGCTTCTTGAATGGTTAGATATTCTTATATAGGTGAGGAATTCTTACTATTTGTAAATGGGACATCAGATTTCATTATGCCACAATTATTTGGTAAGGTGAAAAGGTTCTGCTCTTGTTTTCTAAAACTAATTAACTTACCTAAAGCATAACTATGATTATCACAATAAATATTAACCCTTTAAAAAGCAGTGATTTCATAATAGTCTAGATTTCAAAGTAATTTTAATATAAAATTGTTTAAATCAAATAAATATGAATGATCTTCAGAAATGGGTTATCATTCATCCCTCCTATATGCTCTAATACATTTTTTGAAGTTGTCTCTCTATCCAATTCTACCCCAAAATAGTAGTATTCAGGAATTGTCATTGTTCTTGTTATACTTTTAGAATATGGAATCAAAGGAAACATTAGGCATTCAATAACAGGTTGATTAAACAAATAAGTAATTAAACAGGATATCATAACTCTCTAACTTATAACTCTATCACCTAAGGGTGTGACACTGTCATTGTGGTAAAATGTACACACACACACACACACACTGATATATATTTATTGGTGTATATATATCCATATACATATATGTATATATGTACATATAAATGTATGTATGTGTGTGTGTGTGTGCATATATATACAAGAAAACAAGACATGGTCCCTATTTCACAAAAGTTTTTATATTTTACCTTTCTATCAAGGCTATTATACTTTTATGTTGCTTGCCAACTTTGCAGAATATTTTGTCTTTCTTTTCTAATTTAGCTTTGTGCAGGAGAAATGACTTGGTGCCTGACTATATTTTTCTTCCTATGAAACTAAAAAATAGTAACTTTTATAATTGTCCTTGAAGACTATTCTTTGGGACTCTGGGAAGGAACTGGTAGCACTGTCAACAGGTAGCTTGTGGAGTGGGACCTCTCTAAGTCTTCAAGTTATTAGTAATTCAGACAATCATTAAGCAATTCACAAATATCTTATTCTCACATGAAGTAGTATGGGGCTGCATCTGTAAACAGTGTAGCATAACCATGTTCCCAACTACACTGCTGCCCTAAAGTCTTCTTTAACCTCCAACTGATAAATAAATAAATCTAGAGCAGCCTCTGGCAGAAAATGACCCACTTCTTATATGCTTAAATTTCTAAGACACAAAAAAACTACTCTTTCTCTACCCATACCTCAATCGTTTTCTGACACCTTTGGAAGGGATATGGGTCAATTTCAGAATGAAATATGACAGTCTAACAGTAGCTCAAAATTTTGGCTAAACTGACTTTGTTATGAAAGTGCACAAATTAATATACAACTGAACCATATTAAATATGTTACTGTTTTCTACTAAAAAGATATGCAATTAGTGATTAATATTATTTATTTTATTAATTACTTAGTAACTTATTAATATTGACTAATATTAACTAATAAGTTATTTTTTACTAAATGAATATGCAATTAGTGATGAAATTTGTTATGGTGTATTTTGAGTTTTTAATATATTTTTAAAAATGATTAGTAGAGAAAACCTTTTTTCTAAAAGAATACAGATGATAGGTCTTTATGGAAAATAGTACAGTGTTGCAGCATTAAATTAAAAAGTGAATTAGCTCAAAGAGAAATTCTCAAATGATAATATCTGTTTTGTATTTATATATAGATAATGATATTCAGGGAACAAAAAGCTTCATACATATGAGGAAATAGAAAAATGTTAAAAAATTTCTTACATAAAGTATGGAATTACCCAAAACCAAACTGAAATTAAAATTTTAAATATATGACTAGATCCTAAACATCAACTTTATTTTATTTTCACAAATTTAGGACAGATCACATCTCAGAAATAAATATGCAGCATTGTGTGGCAGATGGTTTAGGAAAATTGATTAGGCAAATTTCACTCATTTTAGTCATAATTAAATTGCAAACACTTTAAAAATCAGGT
>NW_016822762.1:340889-360909 GCF_001698545.2 Rhinopithecus bieti | reverse complement strand
CCGCCCGCCTCGGCCTCCCAAAGTGCTGGGATTACAGGCTTGAGCCACCGCGCCCGGCCGATAAAACATGTTAATGGGCAATATTTAGAATATATAAATACACAGACACATACACACACATATATTTACTTTCATTTTGCAACACTCATTCATTTTTTGTGAAAGGAAAGAACATTGCATTGTTTAGGAAAAAGCTGTAAAATAAGAATAGACAAATTAAAACTCCACACTTTGCACAGTGATGGGTAGAGACCTCGTTTTATGCAGAGAATGTATATGATATAAATTTGAGAGATTTTAAGAAAGGCTCCTGTACACATCATCCAGAACTAACTAGAGCTGGGAATGAGCAGTATGGTATATTGTTCAATTTTGGATACTGGGGCCTTTCATCTCTTGTCTCCCATTATGTGTTCTTTTAGGCTTATAATGTGTTTTTGTTTGCTGTTTGTTTGGCATTTATTGACTGGATTTAACACAGAGCTTCCCAGATTCCTGAAAAAAATCTTTAAATATGAAGTTATTGCTCAGTTATACCTACCTTGTATGTTTTGTATCTTATGTTACAGGTTTTGTTGATGCTATTAATGCTATCTGAATTTTAACATGTAGTTAATAAAAGTAATGATGACGAAAAACAATTTAACTCCACATAGCTCTTTTAACTCTCCATGGCATATTTATATGAAATTTTTATTTTATTCAATGGAAAATGCAAAATTTCCTTCATCTTTGTATTTAGTCTGGTGGCCTAGCATGTTGACTGTCACATTGTAAGTTTACAGTAAATGTGTGAGAAAGCATTACTCAGAGGAATACTGTCGGATAGGGAGGACATATGTGGATTATGTTGATCAGACAAAAGAGGAAACAGTACAGATATATGTAGTTGATTCTCTTAAAACCACACTATTTGTGAGTGGCAGAGGTCAGACAAAAGATACTAAAGTTCTATCTGCTAACCTGGGAATACTTTCAATATAATATAATTTAGCCTTCTGGTTGATAGAATTTTATGCAACAATAGAATTATAGATAAAATGTATGTTGTTATCCAGCATTTCTACACATTTTTTTTTCAAGAATGGGTAATGCTATTTTGGTCCTAGTTCTGCCAGTGTTAATACTGACAGGTTCATTTATAGCAGTAAAGTGAATGTATGTTTTAAAATATACTCTGATTTTGTTTCAGTCACATATGGTAAGATGACAGATGTGAAAACAAAAGCCTTGAAAGGAATAGTTTACTAGTTTTGGTTCCCAAGAAGAGAGGGCTTAGTTCCCACACAGGGGAACACATGAGAGAGCACCTAGTTCAGTCAGAAGGCAGAAAAAACACAGGGAAAGCATGGGCCAAAGCCATTACTGTGGTTCTCACGGGAAGGAGTGAGAGAGACAGCGTAGGCATGCTGAGTAAATTTAGGATTAGATAATTTGAGTAATTCCAGTGGGTTCTGGCTAAAGGTTAGTCTGTAGGGTGATTCAGGGCAGGAAGATTATTGACTTGGTGTGTAACAGTTTGAAAAAAGAGGATATTGGGGTTTGGACTCTCCAGGTTGGTTGGTTTGCAAATCAAAGCCAACTTGTTTGCTATCTCTAGAAATTAGCTAAGCCTCGGAGGAGCCTGGGACAAAAAGACTTCAGGATGTCAAAGCATCATGAAATATAGAAAATATTTAAAAAATGATTAATGCAATATATTTATGCAAAATATATTATCTAAATTTTTGCTTATCTAGAAAATTAAGATTATTTTTCTCTTACATAAACTCTTTAGATCTATGGGCACTGAAAAGACACTGGGCAATGTATTCATTTCCTAGGGCTGACAACACAGAACCATGAACTAGGTGTCTTAAAACAACAGAAATTTATTGTCTCACAGTTCTGGAGGCTAGAAGTTCAAAATTAAGCTGTTGGTAGGTCAAACTCCTTCTGAATCCCATAGTGAAGAATTCTTCTTTGCCTCTTCCTATAGCTCCTGGTGGTTTGCTGCCAATTCCTAGTTCCTTAGCTGGCATACAGTTTGATCTCTGACTCCCTTGTGTCATAGTGTTCTCCCCTCATGTGTTTCTATGTGTGACTTCTCTTCTTCTTATAAGGACATCAATCATGTTGGACTAAGGACCCAACCTATTCCAGTATGTTCTTATGACAACTAATCACATCTGTAACAATCATATCTCCAAACAAGATTACATTCTAAGCTACTGGGGGGTATGATATCAACATATCTTTTTGGTGGGCACAATTAACTCATCAGAAGCATCATTCATTTTTTTCCATTTTGCTGTTATAGAAACATAATTAAATTGCAACTAGAGATATTTTATGCTTTATAATAGGCCCTTTCCCAAAATAACACTGATAGCCACATATGATTTATGAATGAACAAAAATTAAGTTTGCATTCAATGATAACAATGTTATTGGGGTGGACATACAGACTTTATATAAATTACTGTCTTACCCATATTTGCTTTATTTTTAAATTTTAATGTAAAGCCAAGTCCTCTAAAGCTTCAAAAATCTTATACTTTTCATTACCTACCCTCAGTATAATAGAGGAAATTAGAATGACTTTAAATAACAAATGTCAATACTTAGTTCGAAAACCATTATTTAGCAATGTGAAGACACTGTTGCTTTTCCTAAGACAAGACTTCATGTGAATGGTATACTCAGTCAATCACCACAAATGTATATAAGCTTATAATCTGATGATAATAGCCTTCAAGGAACTAGGACAAATAAGAAACAAATAGTAGAACAAGCTCACCACTATGAAAGAGACAATACAGGGGGTGCTTTTGCCCTTTTACATGAGTTCAGTAACGAAATGGTATCTCTCTTCACTCTACAGTAATATGTGAAATGAATGTGAGCTGACTGCGGAAACTAGATCAAGTGATTTGCTCAATATTCCATAATATGATTCATTAAAATTCCTAATTTTCTTATAAGGACTGCTTTTATAATAATTATTCTTTTCTGAAAGTATCCTGCTCCCTTTCACCAAACTTCCTGTAATTCAACTAGGATATATTTCCTATAAGGTAAATACATAAAAGAACATAGGCCAGAGACCTGCAAATTGATTAATCTTAAGTTTTATTACAAATGTCATGACTCTTCTCACATTCTCAGGAGAACATCGGTTCCCAGCACCAAGATAATTGCATATGAGTAAAGAAAGAGTATTGGTCTGAATCAGAGAACTCAGGATGTAGTTCTGACTCTTTCTCAAGTAAGTACCTAGATAACAGCAAATGAATCATGTAACTTTACGGACTTTGATTTCCTTAAGTATCAGTTAGGAATATTAGGCCAATAATCTGGAATTTCATATAGTGCCTATATTTTACACTTGTGTGTTCTTTGATTACTATCAAAAAGACCCAGTACCATGTTGGCTTTAGGTGTGACCCAGTAAGTTGTCAGGGATGTTGGCCATGGGAAGAGACTCCTGCTGCTTCAAAAAGGAAGGAGGAAGAGTAACAGGGCTTTGTATTACAACTTGGGCACCAGCTCAGGCACAGAAAAATAAAGCACCAAGTAGATTCCTAAAGTTCCTGATTTCAGGTCTAGCTCCCAGACAGCAATTCTAGACACTCCTTGGACCAGAATTTAATGCTGCAGGGAAAGACACAAACTGGTAGGATTCGTCAACTGCTGACTAAAGAGGACTTGAACCTAGAGTAAACATCAGTAGTAGCCAAAAGTAGTTGCCACAGGCTTTCAGTGAGACCTAGTACTGTGCTGGCTTCATGCATAACTGAGCATACTCCCAGTGGTGGAAGCAACAAGAGTACTTACATTACCCCTCCCACAACTCCAGGTAGCTCAGTACATACAGACTTCCTATGCCTGGGGAAAATTAAAGGGAAAGAGAAAGAGTCATTGCTTCACAATCCAGGGAATTCTCCTGGATCTTATGCAAGAGCACTAAGGTGGTATTTCTATGACTCTACAAGAGTCACAGCATTACTGGGCTTTGGGTGTCCCCGAATGCAGATATGGCTGTGGTGGCCAAAGACAGACCAAAACACTCAATTCCATTTGAATATTGGAAAGTCTTACCAAGAAGGATGGCTACAAACAAGCCCAGACTACAAATATTAAAATAAATATCTAATTATTCAATGCCCAGATGTTGATGAACATCCACAAGTATCAAGACCATGCAGGAAACACGACCTCAGCAAATGAACTAATTAAAACACCAATGCCCATACCAAAGTGAAATAAATAAGTGACCTCCTTTCAGAGAGAGAATTGAAAATAGATGTGTTGAAGAAGCCCAGTGAAATTCAAGATAATTCATGTAAGGAATTTAGAATACTATCAGATAAATTTGGCAAAGAGATTGAAACATTTTTAAGAAAACAATCAGAAATTCTGGAGCTACAAAATTAATTAACAACCTGAGGAAAGGATCTCAGTATCTCAATACCAGAATTGATCAAGCAGAAGAAAGAATTAGTGAGCTTGAAGACAGGGCATTTGAAAATACACAGCCAGAGGAGGCAAAAGAAAAACTAATACGAAAGAATAAAGCATACCTATGAGATCTAGAAAATAGCTTCAAAGGGGCACATCTAAGAGTTATTGGCCTTAAAGAGAAGATAAAGAGAAGGATCAAGGTAGAAAGCTTATTCAGAGAATTAGTAATAGATAATATTCCAAACCTAGAGAAAGATTCCAATGTTTAAGTACAAGAAGGTTCTAGAATAGCAAGGAGATTTAACCAAATTCCTTCTTCAGGGAATTTAGTACTCAAACTCCAAAAGGTCAAGGATAAATAAAGGATCCTAAAAACAGCAAGAGAAAATTAAAAAATCACATATGAAGGAGCTCCAAAATGATTGGCAGCAAACTTCTCAGTGGAAATTTTAGGAGAGAGTGTTATGCCATATGTAAAGTCCTGAAGGAAAAACAAACAAACAAAAACAAACAAACCAACCAACCCTTCTATACTAGAATAATATATCCAGTATAAATATCCTTCAATATCCCTCGTACATGGAGAAATAAAGACCTTTCCAGACAAACAAAAACTGGCTGATGGATTCCATCAACACCAGACCTGTCCTATAAGGAATACTAAAGGGACTTCTTTAATTAAAAAAAAAAAAAAAAAAGTCTGTTACTGAGCAACAGAAAATCATCTGAAGGCACAAAACTCACTGGTAATAGTAAGTGCATGAAAAAATACAGAATGTTATAACACAGTAATAATTTTCTACTCATATCTTAAGTAGAAAGACCAAAAGAAGGGACAATCAAAAATAATAATAATAACAACTTTTCAAGACACAGATAATATAATCAGATACAAACAGAAACACTAGAAAGTTAAAATGCATGGGGAATGAAGTTAAAGTGCAGAGTTTATAATAAATTTTCTCTTTGCTTGTTTACTAGTTTGTTTTTGCAATCCAAATTAGTTTGTTTTTAGTTTAAAATAATGATTTATATAATAGCTTATAATAATGCCATATCATAACTGCATAAAAAACCTGACATCTGCTACACAAAAGTAGAAATCAAAACACAGCACCAGAAAAAATCCCTTTCACAAAAGGAAGACAGGAAGGAAGGAAGAAAGGAAAAGAACACAAAACAAGCTGTAAACAAATAACAACTGCAGTAGTAAGTCCTTACTTATCAACAATGACTTTGAATATAAATAGATTAAACAATCTAATAAAAAAGTATGGAACAGCTGAATTCGTTTCTTCAAAAGACCCAGTGATCAGTTAGCTATAAGAAACAACGTTTCACTATAAACACACACATAGACTAAAAATAAAGGGATGAAAACAGACATTCCATGTCAATGGAAACCAAAAAAAAGAAAAAAAAAAAGAAATAAAAAGTAGCCGTACTTATATTAGATAAAATAGATTCTAAGACAAAAACTATTAAAAGAGATGAGAAAGTCATGATATAATGTTAAAGGAGTCATTTTAGCAAGAGGATGTAACAGTTATAAATATATATGCATTCAACACTTGAGCACCCAAATATATAAACCAAATATTATTAGAGCTAAAGAGACAGACCCCAATACAATAATAGTTGGACACTTGAACACCCCCCTTTCGGCACTGGACAGAGCTTCCAGATAAAAAATTAGCAAAGAAACATGAGACTTACTTGGCACTACAGATCAAATTGCCCTAATAAATATTTACAGAACATTTCATCCAACGGTTACAGAATACACATTCTTCTCCTCAGCACATGGATCATTCTTAAGAATAAACCCTATGTTAGGCTACAAAGTGAGTCTTAAAAATTCAAAAAATAATGAAATTAGATCACATGTGTTCTCCAGCCACAATGGAATAAAACTAGAAATCAATAGCAAGAAGAATTTTGAAAACTATACAAACACTTAGAAATTAAATAATATGCTCCTGAATGCCCAGTGGGTCAATGAAGACATTCAAAAAGGAAATTAAAAATTGTATTTAAACAAATGAACATGTAAACACATTACAAAACCTGTGGGATACAGAAAAAGCACTAATAGGAAAATTTACAGAAACAAGCATATATATTTAAAAAGTGGTAGAACTTCCAATAAGCAACCTAATGATGAATCATAAAGAATTGGGAGAGCAAGAGCAAACCAAGAGCAAACCAAACACAAAATTAGTACAACAGAATAAATGATAAAGATCAGAGAAGAAATAAATAAAATGGAAAGAAAAGATCAACAAAATGAAAAAATCGTTCTTGGAAAAGATAAACAAAATTGACAAACTTTTAGCCAGACTAAGAAAAAAGAGAAGACAGATAAATAAATTAGAGATATAAAAAGGATGTGTTACAACTATGATACCACAAAAATTCAAAGGAACATTAGAGGATACTGTAAGCAATTGTATACAAATAACTTGGAAAACCTAGAATAAATGGATGAATTCCTAGACACATACAAGATACCAAGATTGAACCATGACAATACCCAAAACCTGAAGAGACCAACATCAAGGAATGAGATCAACGCCATAATAAAAAGTCTCTCAACAAGTAAATGGCCAGGACTTGATGTTAATGTTAAAACACAGTAATAGTTATAACACAGCAGTAATACTGCTGAACCTACCAAACATTTAAAAAACTAACACCAATCCTACCCAAACTATACCAAAAAAATAGAGACTGGGATACTTCCAAACTCATTCTAAAAGACCAGTATTATGCCGATACCAAAGCTAAATATATCAAACAATACCAACAACAGCAACAACAACAAAAAAACACTTTAGGTCAATATCTTTGATGCACTGATGCAAAACTCCACAATAAAATATTAACAAACAGTTCAAAAACACATTAAGAAGATCATTCATCATAATCAAGTGGGATTTATCCCAGAGAGGCTAAGAAGGTCAAACATACACCAATCAATAAATGTGATATATCTCATCAACAGAATGAAGGACAAAAACATGATGATTTCAACTGATGCTGAAAATGCACTTGATGAAATTCAACATCCCTTTATGATAAAAATTCGCAAAAAAACTAAATATGGAATAAACATACTTCAACACAATAAAAGACATATATGATAGAATCACAGCTAGTACCATACTGTATGGGAAAAAATGAAAGCCTTTCCTCGAATACCTGGAACATGACAAGGATGCCCACTTTCACCAGTGTTATTTAACCTAGTATTGAAAATTCTACCTACAGCAAGTCATACAAGAGAAAGAAATAGAAGACACCCAAACAGAAAAGGAAGAAGTCACATCATCCTTGTTTTCAGATGATATCTTATATTTGAAAAAAAAACTAAGAACCCACCAAAAAACTGTTAGAATTGACAAACAAATAGAATAAAGTTCCAGGATAAAAAAAGCAACATACAAAAGTCAGTAGCATTTCTATATGCCAACAGCAAACAATCTGAAAATGAAATCAAGAAAGCAACCCAGGTATGGTAACTACAAATAAAATTAAATAGCTAGAAATAAACTTAACCAAAAAAGTGAAAGATCAATACAATAAAAACTATAAAACATTGATAAAAGAAATGAAGAAGATGTCAAAAATGGAAAGATATTCCAAGTTCATAGATTTTGGAAGAATATTGTTAAAATCTCCATACTACCCATAGTAATATATAGATTCAAAGCAGTACCTTTCAAATTATCAATGATATCCTTCATAGAAATAAAATAATAATCCAAAATTTGTATGGAACCACAAAAAAGACGGAGTGGCCAAAGCTTTCCTAAACAAAAAGAATAAAACTGGAGGAATCACATGACCTGACTTGTAATTGTACTACAAAACTATAGTAAATAAAACAGCCCATTACTAGCATAAAAACAGACATATAGACCAGTGGAATAGAATAGAGAACTCAGAAATAAATTGACACATTTACAGTGAACTAATTTTTGACAAAGGTGACAAGAATGCATACTACATAAAAGGTAATCTCTTCAATAAATAGTGCTGGGAAAATTGGATATCCATGTCCGGAAAAATGAGAGACTCCTGTCTCTAAATCAAATTAAAATTGATTAAAGGCTTAAATCTAAGACCTCATACTATGAAACTATTAAAACAAAACCTTCCTCAGGACATTGGTCTGGGCAAAGATTTCTTGAATAAAACCTTAAAAGTATAGGCAAACAAACCAAAATGGACAAATGGGATCATATCAAGTTCAAAATCTTCTGTACAATAAATGAAACAATCAACAAAGTGAAGAGACAACCCATAGAATGGGAGAAAATATTTGCAAACTTCTTATCTGACAAGAGATTAATAACTAGAATGTATAAGGAGCTCAAACAACTCTATAAAAAAAAACCTAATAATCCTATTTCTAAATGGGCAAAATATCTGAATACTCTTTTCTCAAAAGAGGACATACATATGGCAAGCAGGTATATGAAAATGTGTCTAACACAACTGATCATCAGATAAATGTAAATCTAAATGACAATGAGGTATCATCTCACCCAAGTTAAAATAGCTTGTAACAAAAAAGACAGACAATAACAAATACTGGAGAAGGTGTGGAGAAAAGGCAACCCTCACACTGTTGGTGGGAGTGTACATTAGTACAGTCACTATGGAGAAGAGTATGGAGGTGCCTCAAAATTTATAAATAGAACTACCATATGATCCAGCAATCTCACTGTTAGGTATGTACCCCCAAGAAAGGGAATTAGTAAATTGCAGCAGTATCTGCACATTAAGTTTATTGCAGCACTATTCACAATAGTCAATATTTGTAATTAACCTAAATGTCCATTAACAGATGAATGGATTTTAAAATGTGATACATATACACAATGGAGTACTATTCAATTCAGCCATAAAAAGAATGAGATCCTGTTATTTGCAACAACATGGATGGAACTGGAGGATATTATGGCAATTGGAAAAAGACAGGCACAGAAAAACAAACTTAGTGTTTTCTCATTTGTGAGAGCTAAACATTTAAACAATTAACCTCATGGAAACAGAGGGAGAATGATGGTTACCAGAGGCGGGGAAGGCTATTTGGGAGTGGGAGAAGGGGGATGATTAATGAGCACAAAAATATGGTTAGAATGAATAAGATCTAACATTCGGTAGTACAACAATATGACTACAGTCAACAATAGCTTATTATACATTTAAAAATATCTGAAAGAGTACAACTGGAATGTATGTAACAGAAAGAAATGATAAATACTTAAGTTATCCAATACCCCATTTCCTCTGATGTTCTTATTACACATTGTGGGCCTGTATCAAAATATCTCATGTACTCCATATATACTTAGAACTACTATGTACCCATAACAATTAATAACTAAAAAAGTAATGATAATTTTTCATCCAAAGGAGTTAAGAAGTGTTCATTTTTCATCTGTATTTTAATATAAGAAAATAGGGAGAATCTGTAATCCTGTTATTGCTAACTGCATGCCTTTGAAAATTCTCAGTACCTGAAAAAAGAATCACTGTCAGAAAAAAACAGAATAATTATATCTACTTCTGTATTGATTTTTTTTAGACATGTTATTACTGTTAAGAAAACCCAACAGCCTTGGGATACCTCTACCCACAACAGTTACACTTCTAATGGCACAACAGTTACACTTCAAGGCATTTGTCTATGATATATGAATATATATATTCACTAAAACAAACCTGCACATTGTGCACATGTACCCTAGAACTTAAAGTATAATACTAATAATAAAGGAGTGTTCATAATAATCTTTTTTATAAGAACCTAAAACTGAAAATAATTCATGTGTCCATCAAATTGAGACTAGATAAACAAATTGTACATACAATTGATTTCATCAATAGAAATGGAATAAACTATTTACTGTTGCAACAAAATGAGTGGGAAAAAATATTATGTTGAGCATACACAAATACATACATACACACAAAACATATAGTTACTCCATTTATATAAAGTGAAGAGCAAGAATAAAATCTATGATTATGTAAGTTCAAAAGTGCTTGCGTAATTGGGAGGGGTATTGATTGGAAAGATATGTGAAGAAATTTTTGGATTGATGGAAATGTTCTATGTCTTGTTTGGACAATGGTAAACACTATTACACTGGCATATAAAATTACTCAATCTCATGGATTGATAAATTAAGAAAATAAATTGTATTGAATGTAAATTTTATCTCCTTTAAAATAAGCCTTGAAGAGAGCGGTTAGTAGGGAACAAAGTAGAGATTTGTTGGGACTGGGTAATCTGTTTCTTGTTTAGCAGAGCTTATACTGTGTTTAATTTTGTAAAATCTTCTATTTGTTCACTTAGGCTTTGTGCCATTTTGTATATATGCTATTCCTCAATTTATTTTAAAAAACTTTATTAACATTAAATTAGGCAGAAGTTAAATATAATTTTTAAAACCTTAAAACACTCTCAAATAAAATGCAGACTATTATTATTGCACCACTAAAATATATTTAGAATGGTTACAAAGAAACCAACTTAGTCAAGGATTTTATATTCCAGATTTTACTTGCAAGTCCAATATTTTGTAAAATGGTAAAAGACACATCAACAACCAGATGAGTTTCTCATTAAATGAAAATAATTTGGAAAATAACTATCCATAATTTAGCATAGGGTGAGGTCAAGTGAAATAACACTTGCACATAATATTTGAAAATTGTAGAGCACAATATAAATGTAGGATATTTCTGTCTACCTCATCAATCATACATTGATAATCTTTAATAATAAACTTCACGAATTTTTCTCACAATACCAACCAAGTTTGTCACTGAAAATTGCACCAGCCATGGTAACCTATTCCTCAGCGGCCTGAGGAACAAAAGGATTTGGAACTCTCGATATAGTATGAGACAAATATTTGAGTTAGACTGACAGAGTACATAGAGCTTTCTAAGAGCAATAGGACATGACAGCCAAGTCATATCTACCAGTTGAAATAAGACCTACCCAGTATCTGTGAGTATAGAAGAAGCCTTTAGTCAACTCATAGCCACTCTTCTTCACTCTCACATTTTCTTCCTGTATATCCAACTGTCATCATCATCACGCACATCATTAGTGATATTACTTTTTTATCACTATCATTCATTAAACACCTAACCTTATAAATTCTTTACATAGATAATGTAATTTTTTTTCCCCATATTTCCAGGGTCCTTACATGCCAATTTTCTTAAAGTTGCTCTTTTTCAGTGCATTTGTGTTGATTAGACTGCCTCATCCTGGACAACACTGACATTTTGGAGTGGATTACTCTTTACTGTTAGGAAAGGAATTAAGTATATGAATGTTTAGCAGCATCTCTGACCCATTAGATGCTAGTAATACCTCTGATTGTGACAACAAATGTCCACAGACATTGTCAGATGTTTCCAAGGAAAAGAGGAGGCAAAATCACCCCCAATTGGAAACTACTGAGGCACATTAAAGTAGCCAGAATCTAATATTATCTTTGACTTGTAGTCAAAAGATGTGGGCCTGGATCTCAATGTTGCCATGATAGTGGCTATATGATCTGAAACAAACTATTTAATTAGATTTTTACTTCATTTGACTATCAAGCAATAGTAATATATCAGATTTTCCCATGAATCACTATCATTCCTTAGTTTTAGTATAAAATACATAGTTGGATATGTTCTTGTTATACTTAAAGTAAACCTTAACCTATTGTTTTATAATAAATCACAATGTCAACTTTCCTTGTAAAACATTTCTAAATAATGATTTTCTTTTTTGCTCATTTGTATCTATTAACATCAAACACATTATAATTTTAAAAGCATGAGAATGCATACCCTAACTCTCTAGGTAACCTGTTTGTAACTACTTTACACATGGAAAGGTGGTTACATAAAAAAAAAAAAAAATGTTCAATATATATTTAGTGTGCAGTGGTTTACTGCAATAAATTATGGGAAATTATCAGAGTACAACTGACCCTTGAACAACATGTATTTGAACCATCCACTTGCTTGCATGTGGAGTTTTAAAAACAAATATATTGAACAATTTTTTGGAGATTTGTGAAATTTTAAAACTCTCATATGAACCACTCAGCCTAGAAATACTAAATTACAAAAAAAAGTGTATGTCATGAATGCATACAATATATGTAGATACTAGTCTATTTTATCATGTACTACCAACAAAATATATAAATCTAGTATAAAAAGTTAAAATTTATTAAAACTTATGCACAGCCTTGTAGACCCTATATGTCCCCATCGGTAGTTAAGAGAAATGTAAACAAACATAAAGATGCAGTATTAAATAATAATGGCACAAAATTTACTCTAGTACATATTGTCCTATTGTAATAATTGTTTAGCCACCTCCTGTTAGTACTGCCCTGAGATCAAGTGTTGTAGGTATCCACTTAAAATGCTATGTGAATCTCATTATTTCCACATGTTCAGTTCATCTTTTCAGTATATTGCATATCCCTCTAACGATCCCCTGTGTTTTCATCATGTTTAATGCAATATGGTAAACCTTGAATAACATCATGAGACCCATTTACAGAGCCGCTAGTGATGCTAGAAGTGCTCCCAAGAAGCAAAGTTGTGATATTACATGAAAAAGTTGAATTGCTTGATAGGTATAGTAGATTGTGGTCTGCAGCTATGACTGTCTACCATCTCAGAAAGATGATTCATCTTGTAAACAGAGGATGTAAACTGTTTGTATCAATAAGCACAGTACAGTACTATAAATGCATTTTTTCTTTATGATTAACTATTTTCTTCTCTGTAGCTTACTTTATTGTGAGTATATCATATATAATACATATAACATACAGAATATGTGTTAATCAACTATTTATGTTGCTAGTAAAGCTTCCAAATCAACAGTACGATATACTAGTTAAGATTTTAGCAAGTCAAAAGTTATATATGAATTTTCAATTTCATGGGGAGGTCAGTGCCTCTATCCCCTGTGTTGTTCAAAGGGCAACTGTAGTTCCTATTACCTTGTTCCTGTTATGTTTCTGGTGCTCCTTTAATGGCATTTTCTTCTTCCCTTCTATTACAAAAAATAAGGTGTCCCCAAATTATTTCCCTGCTAAGGAAACACTATGCCACAATTTGGAATCACATGTGTGATAGGCAGAATAACGACTCTTTGAAGAAGTCCATGTCCTCATCCCTGGAAGCTCTGAATATGCTCCCTTAGATGGCAAAAAGTACTCACTTTGCAGATGTAATTAGATTAAGGATCTTGGGATAGGGAGGACATATTATGTTATCAGGGTTAAGTTCAATCTAATCACAAGGGTCTAAAACAATTAGAAAAGGAAAGTGGAAGAGGAAGGCAGAAGAGTAGAAACTCAGACAGATGGCAGCATGAGAAAGAGCCTAAATTTGTTAGCTTTGAAATTGTAAAATGAGTACTATGAGCTAAGGGATGTAAATTAGCCTTGAGAAGCTGGAAAAGGCAAGGGAAATGATTCTTCCTAGAGCCTCCAGAAAGGAACTGAGACCTATTAACAGCTTCATTTTATCCCTGTGCACCCGTGTTGCACTTCTGCCCTCCAAAACTGTAACTAAATAAACTTCTGATGTTTTAAACTGTCAAGTTTGTGGTAATTTGTTGCAGCAACAATACAAAACAAATACAGAAAGATTCCCTGCATATTTGTCTCTGGCTTCTCTTTTCTCCTCATCTCTTTAACAGAAAACAACATAAGCTTTTCGTGTTTCTTGTTCGTTATTCCTTCGCTTCTGTGTGATACTGCCTTCTTAATTCCAGGCAAGCAGAAGTTTCCTGGCATCAGAAAAAATAATTATAGGGTATAGTGCATATAAACTGGTTTATAATCCAATCGTGTAATGTAATTGTTTCATTCATTTAGTCAATAAACATAATTGAGCAATTACTAAGTACTATCATTTCATTATTCAGAGAGAAAACAGTCATCTCTTGGTATCCACAAGGAATAACATAACATAACATAACATGACCTGCTTCAGGTACCAAAAGTCAAGGACGCTCAAGTCATCTACATAAAATTTCATTATATTTGCATACAACTTGCAAATATCTTCCTGTATACTTTAAAACATCTTTACAGTTCTTCTAATACCCAATACAATGTAAATGCTATGCAGATGGTTGTTAACATATTTTTCAAATATTTTTAATCCCATTTTGGTTGAATCTACAGATGTGGTACCCATGGATGCAAAAGGTGAACAGTATAAAATATATAAGACAGAGTATCTTTCATTTACAAATACACACTCAATGGGGAGGAAAGTAGGGGGAAAATGAATACTTAAAGAGATAATTTTGAAACATTATCAGATACAATAAGAAAAGTGTTCCTAAAGCTCTGGGCACACATAACCCTTCACCAGGACATTTTTTAGAGTAAATAGATACACACTGGCTTTCCCTCACAGTATATACTTTTTAAGTGCAATGAAAAGTTGACTAAAGGGTATTCAGAGAGAACTAAATTGATTCACACAATAAAGAAAAAAGAAACATCTCTCTTCAAGAGGCATTAAATCTACTCTCCTCAGTGGAAAACTGAGATTAAAAGAGGTGAAAAATGATGAGAATGACCTTTTTAGTTCTAATCACACAAATAAATCAGTGCACTGGTGATGAATTCATTAATTTTGATTAAACACAGAACTATGAAGTCATTTGAATTAATTCAGTAATCACCGTCAAGAAGAGATGCTTTAGAGTTTAACATTGAGTAGTCTCTCTAATTTGCACTTTGACCCAGTCTTAGGGAATTGTGTACCAAGATCTTCAAGTGAGTTTATTTTATGCACAGAAGAGTTAAGTCACAGAGTTGAACAAAAGACCCATAAACAGTAATGAGGTGCTAACCTTCCACAATAAGCACAGCATCCAGGTTAGCCTAATTTTTAACAAGACTAGCAGTTTCTGATTGAGGTTAAAAGGGTTCTGTCGGTAGCAATGCTATGAAGTCCCTGGAATTGGGAAGAAAATGTAGAGATACCCCAGATTCAGCATGAGGAAAATAAAAAGGAGCTTAAGAATTTTAACATATGCCTTAGAGATGCCTTAGGTGGCATCAAAGCCAAGTAAACTGTGAAATTTTTCCAGAACTCTTGTTAGGAGCCCTATCCATGATTATAAACTGTTTCCTTCAGGGAAATAAAACTAGTTTTGGATAAAATTTGTAAGAACATACTGCTAGAAGTAACAGAAGAAATGCCTTGCCGTTTTCATAGATTTTGTTGAGATAAATGAAAACATTTGGCTTTCCCACTCACCATGTTGAAAGTCAGGTGGCCTAATATACCAGGTGTGCTGGAGTTGGTGTCACGAAATCCTTATGACAACTCCTTGTAGAAAATCAGAAAGCAAAAGCCTAAACCATATGTGCAAAATGTATCTTTTCATCTCACTTTTACCTTCCTATGGGTTTCACCTATGAATACAAAATAAAAAATGAAAGACTGTTTATTTTATATTGAATACTTGAAGGATTTCTACTATTTTTTTAAAGGCACATTGAAGTTGTGACTAACCATTTGTATAGGAAAACTACAGAACTTTTAATCAAAAATGTCACTTTAAACTTTATTCATTAATAAGAACACTTAATTGAATTCATCATTTTGATATGTGCTACCTGGGTCTTGAGGAGGTTAACATGAAATTAAACACATTATCTGCACATAATTCAAAATGACTGACCCTTTTGAAAACTGTTGTTTTAGAGTAGGATAAAATCACAGTGGGCCAATCATTCAGGCAAGTCTTTTTTCCCTTCCTTATTCTAGAAATCAGAATCTTGACTACATTTCCACACAGAGATCATGCAGAGCACAGCATTATTTGCCAGAACTAAAGAAAGGCTCTTTAATTCAAGATTTCAAATAAAAGTGAGTATATTTTTTGAGACAATCCAAACTCTAAAATTAAACAGTCTCATACAGAGCATGATGGTTTAGCAGTGTACACCATTGTATACTGTACAGGAACATTGTCTACATCAGTTACGAAGGCTATCTACAAGGATTCTGCTATAAACTTCCAGTGCTTCCAGCAAATACAATCCATTAACTAGGCAGCCAGGTAACTAAATAATATATTTGTGATATAATCTGGCTCTGTCTGTGTTTTCAACACTCTTCTCATTCCATTCTGTTCTGGACTGAAATAGTAGGAGTCTTTTTCAGTACTCTTACATGCACCACAAATCTTCAAAGTCTTTGTTATAGCTTGCAACAATTAATTTCTCTGAAACACTTTGCTCCTTGTATTAGTTCATTTTCACACTACTGATAAAAATATACTCAAGACTGGGCAATTTGCAAAAGATGTTTAATTGGACTTACAGTTCCACGTGACTGGGGAAGCCTCACAATCATGGTAGAAAGCAACGAGGAGCAAGTCACGTCTTACATGCATGACAGCACGCAAAAAGAGAAAGCTTATGCAGGAAAACTCCCTTTTATAGAACTCTCAGATCTCCTGAGATTTATTCACTATCACAAGAACAGCACAGGAAGTACCGGGCCCCACTAATCAATTACCTCCCAGTGGGTCTCTCCCACAACACGTAGGAATTCAAGATGAGATGGGGGGAGGGGCACAGTCAAACCATATCACCCCTCATTAACACTTATGTAAAGTGTTTGCTTCTTGCTTTCCTTATTAATTCACGAATATATTTTTATGTTTCCTCGATCCTTTAGCACACTCTTAGTTTAGTACTTTTTACATTCTACATTTTACCAGTGAGCTTTCTTTCCC
The DNA here is from genome assembly GCF_001698545.2 of Rhinopithecus bieti. Lineage (NCBI taxonomy): Eukaryota > Metazoa > Chordata > Mammalia > Primates > Cercopithecidae > Rhinopithecus > Rhinopithecus bieti. Next base: position 343,646 of record NW_016822762.1, on the reverse strand, counting down.
CTTGGTCAGCAATGGGTCTGGCTTCTTTTTGTACCCCTTTGAGAGACATTCATTTCATGATTTAAATTCATTCTGAAAATCAGCCCTCCATTGTGAACCACTGTAATACTTCCTTTATAACAACTAATTTGCCCCTGGCAGTAATTGGTCGAGCTTCAAAATCAAGCAACATCAAATTTAGTATATTTCTTTCACAAATGAGATAAATACTTTATTTAGTGGTAAAAAAAATTAATTTTTACATAAACACATATATTAGCTTTTTTCCTTTTTTGATCTGAATTCTTAAAAGGACAATAAATACTGGGAGGCGTTGCTACTGAGCTGTAAACAGCCATATGCACTTTTATTATTTAAAATCACGTTTTAATTATTCCCTGTAATTAATTTTCATTGGTTTTATTGAATTATCATAGACTATTTTAATTTTATGACATCAATGTACACTTTAACATTGATAATGATCCTGTTAAAGAAAAACTATGTTAAAACTTATTGAAAATGGTAAGGAAGTCTTTATTCAAGAATATTTCAATAGTTGTCAATATTGCTGTAATCAGAAAGGAAGATTGGGGTGATCCCCAAATACAATAAAGACAAGTGGGAATTTATAGCCTGGAGCATCTTTGCAGGGATCAGGGTTGAGTGAATGGAAAATTACTGCCAGAAGACATCAAAGGTAGGAGGAATTCTTGCTAAACTGACCTAATAGAATGCCTGCTGAAGGTGGGCCAGGATGGTAAGATATTGTTTAGCAGGTAGTAGGGGATGAGAAATTTCCAGATAACAAGTGATCAGATATCAAGGGCAGAAGGATTCTCTCTAAATTGTCTTAGCAGGATTCTTGCTAATATGTCTGGAATTAGTGGGTTCTTGGTCTCACTGACATCAAGAATGAAGCCACGGACCCTCGTGGTGAGTATTACAGTTCTTAAAGATGGTGTGTCTGGAGTTTGTTCCTTCCAATGTTCAGACATGTTCAGAGTTTCTTCCCCCTGGTGGGTTCGTGGTTGCTCTGGCTTCAGGAGTGAAGCCGCAGACCTTTGTGGTGAGTGTTACAGCTCTTAAGGCAGTTCAGACCCAAAGAGTGAGTGGCAGAAAAGTTTATTGCAAACAGCGAAAGAGCAAAGCTTTCACTGTGTGGAAGGAGGCCTGAGGGGATTGCCACTGCCTGCTCTGGGCAGCCTGCTTTTATTCACTTCTCTGACCCCACCCACATCCTGCTGATTGGTCCATTTTACAGAGAGCTGATTGGTCTGTTTTGACAGGTGCTGACTGTCAATCCTCTAGCTAGACATAAAAGTTCTCCAAGTCCTCATCAGATTAACTAGACACAGAGAACTGATTGGGGCATTTACAAACCTTGAGCTAGACAATGGGTGCTGATTGGTGTGTTTACAAATCTTGACCTAGACACAGAGTGCTGATTGGTGTATTTACAATCTTTTAGCTAGACATAAAGGTTCTCCAAGTCCCCACTAGACTTAGGAGCCCAGCTGGCTTCTCCTAGTGGATCCCACATCAGGCCGCAGGCAGAGCTGCTGGCCAGTCCCAAGCCATGGGTTTGCACTCCTCAGCCCTTGGGTGGTTGATAGGACCCTGCACCCCAGAACAGGGAGCGGCACTCACTGGGGAGGCTCCAGCCACACAGGAACCCATGGTGAGGGGAGGTTCGGGCATGGCGGGCTGCAGGTCCTGAACTCTGTCCTGCAGGGAGACAGCTGAGGCCTGGTGAGAATTCGAGTGCAGTGCTGATGGGCCGGCACTGCTGGGGGACCTGGTGTACCCTTCAAAGCTGCTGGTCCCGGTGCTAAGCCTCTCAGTGCCCAGGGCCAGCAGCACTGGCCAGCCGCTCGAGGTACAGGGCATGCCGAGCCCAGGCCCACCCGGAACTCACACTAACTGGCGAATGCCGTGTGCAACCCCAGCTGACTCCCTCGCCTCTCCTTCCACACCTCCCCACAGCATAGGGAGCCAGCTCTGGTCTCCGCTAGCCTAGAGGGGGGCTCCCACAATGCAGCAGTGGGTTGAAGGGCTCCTCAAACGTGGCCGGAGTGGGCGCTGAGGCCAAGGAGGTGCCAAGAGCAAGCAAGGGCTGCGAGGGCTGCCAACACGTTGTCACCTCTCACTAAAACCAGACTCCAGAAAGTTGAAAAGAAAAGCCCAAATTCAAGGCCTACTTGAAAAAAGGACTTAAAGAAGCCTGAGTAAAGATTGGTGAAGGAGGTCCATCTTAAGCTATTTTTAATTGTTTTTTAAACTGTATTAAGCACACTTTATTTTATTAATATCCTTTGCTCACACTGCTTAAGAATATTGAACTTCTCACTGTTAACTCAATGTATCATCATGCTTCCTGCTCACATTCTTTGCACTTGCTTTTTCTTTTCCTGGAATTCTCTTTCTCTGTGTATTTACGTGTTTTCTTTGCTGAATTATATTGGATCTTAAATGTTACCTTCCTTAGACTAAGCCAATCTGAAATTGCAAAAGCTTCACCTGTCTTCTGTATTTCTCCACTTCTTTTTGCTTCATCCATCTTTCTTTCTTTCCTTTCTTTTCTTTTCTTTCTTTCTTTCTTTCTTTCTTTCTTTCTTTCTTTCTTTCTTTCTTTCTTTCTTTCTTTCTTTCTTTCTTTCTTTCTTTCTTTCTTTCTTTCTTTCTTTTTTTTTCTTTTCTTTCTTTCTTTCTTTCTTTCTTTCTTTCTTTCTTTCTTTCTTTCTTTCTTTCTTTCTTTCTTTCTTTCTTTCTTTCTTT
>NW_016822762.1:323636-339499 GCF_001698545.2 Rhinopithecus bieti | reverse complement strand
TATATATATATATATATATATATATATACACACACACACACATACACACACACACACATATATGTGTGTGTGTATATATATTATATATATGAGTGTGTGTATATATGTGTGTGTATATATATGTGTGTATATATACACATATATATATTAGTGGAGATGAGATTTCACCATGTTGGCCAGGCTAGTCTTGAACTCATGACCTCAAGTGTTCTGCCCACTTCGGCCTCCCAAAGTGCTGGGATTACAGACACAAGCCACCATGCCTGGCATGCTTCATTTTTTCTACTTAATACTTAATATATATCAACTAAAATTATATACACATATGTATATACACATATATAAAACATACATGTGAAATATGTATATTTCCCTCATTTTCTCTCCCACTTGTGTGTAAGCTTCTTGAGGCTGGATATTTTGACTGTTTTATTCATTTGTGGAATCCTATTTCTTAAGACTGGCTTAGGTGTCATTTCCTTCAATGTAGTTCCTTTAGAGTGGAAATTCTTATTCCCATTATGTTTCTCTTGCACAAAACTTGTTTTGGAATTGCATTCATAGACCATATTCAATACTTATTAATGCTTCATAGGTGGTGAATCTTCAACTCTGAAAGTGCCTATATTTTATAGAAACAATATAAACTCTAGAGTATACATATCAGATAATTAAGGCAGGTACTTACTCTATATATTTGCAAAGAAAACTCAATGTAATTATTTATAAGGCACTTAAAAGCCACAGAATTTGTGATCTCTGATTCTAAGTCATAGCTCATCACAATTTAAGTGAGTAATACACGAATCACCTGGAAGATAGATTCACATATACCTATACTGATGCCCAAAGAACACAATAAAAGAATGAGTACTCATGAAGAATGTAGAAAATAAGGAGTTAAACTGAAATGACAGTCCTTCAGTCAAAAAATCTGCATGTGCTAGAAGTTTTGTGATTTCTGTTTTAGCTCCAAGCAATAATACAGATAATAGAAATGATTTTTACAGAACTGGGATACTTATCTTGTGGGTTCTCTCTAGGCCTAGAATAAATTGGCCATTATTTAATCATTAACTAGCAAAGATGGCCGAGGGAGCATGAAGAGGAAGAGGCATGTGGACTAATGTGCTCATGCTGCTCATATTTTGTTTATTTATATAGGAATTACTTCTTTGTATACAGAACAATATAGAAAAATTCTGAACAGAAGGTAATTAATTATTCTCAAAATGATCTAATGTCACTTAGATTTTTCATTTTAAAAAGTGCATTTTTATTGTAACTGAAAGGACAAATAAAATTTCATACACCTTTAGAACTTGAAATATTTTCAAATAGAATGAATCTGTATTATAATTGTTATGACATTTAAAATTAATCTTGTTAATTTTAAAATATTTAATTTTCCATCTGCACCTGTGAAATTCTTAATTATCTTTCTCTTACTATTTTTTCCACATTTTCTGAAACAAGTAATAACTTATTTGGCATTGTGCAAAATCTCATCTCTTAGAAATCTACTGCTATTTGAGCAAGCACTGTGGATTTTTCAAATTCCAATATGTCCTTTGGTTTTCCTTTTATTTTTCATGTTTTAATTAATTAATTAATTTTGAGACAGAATCTCTCTCTGTTGCCCATGCTGGAGTGCGGTGGTACAATCTTGGCTCACTACAACCCCCGCTTCCCAGGTTCTGAAGCGATTCTCAGGCTCCCAAGTAGCTGGGGTTAGAGGTACTTACCAACACACCCAGCTAATTTTTGTAATTTTAGTAGAGATGGGGTTTCATTCTGTTGGCCAGACTGATCTTGCACACCTCACCTCAAGTGATGTGCCCACCTCAGCCCCACAAAGTGCTGAGTTACAGATACGAGCCACCACACCTGATTTGTTTTCTTTTTATTGTTTTAATGTAAAAAAAATATGGATATGTTGTTACTAGGAAAACAGAAATATGTACAAAACCTATGCATGAAAACAACTTACTCATCTTTGCTTTATACATTAATCATATTTAATAATGGTATATTTACAGAATAAATTTACAAAAGTGTAGTCAAAAATATTAAATTTTGGATTGTAATATATTTTACCTTATTACTTCCATGAGTGTGGATATAGATATATTAATATATGGAAATATTTATTTTTTCCTAATGTCATTAAAGAGTTATATATATATTTTTGGTCAGTCTCAATTAATTTGAATTCAAGTGAACTGAACTCTGAATGATTTATTAGAAACTGGATTTAGAAAAACAAAAACTTTAGTTTACCAGTGTCTTCCAATCGTATATATGGGTCAGTTTTGAAATCATTTGAATGTATTTAAATATATTTATCTTCCTTAAGTTTAATTTTCTTATTTTAATTGATACATAATAGTTGTACATATTTATGGGGTATGATATTTCTATATGTATATATACAATGTGTAGTGAGCAGGGTAATCACCTCAAACATTTATCATTTCTTTTTATTGGGAACTTTGAAAGTTTTCTCTCTTAGATACTTTGAAATACACAATAAATTGATGGTAATTATAGTGATTCAATTATAGTGTAGACAATATAGCTTATTCCTCCTAACTGCAATTTTGTACCCATTAATCAATCTCTCACTATTCCCTGACCTATCCCTTCACCTTCCTAACCTCTGATAACCACTATTCTACTCTCTACTTCTATGATGCAAATTTGTTCAGTTCTGACATATGAATAAGAATGTGTGGTATTTGTATTTCTGTGCCTGACTATTATTATAAAGTAAAATAATATAATGTCATCCAGGCTGATCTATGTTGTTGCAAATGGCAGGATTTCATCTTTATGACTGAATAATAGTCCACTGAGTACATGTGCAGATTTGTTTTATAGGGAAACTGTGTGTCATGGATGTTCGGTGTACAGATTATTTTCTCATCCAGGTAATAAGCATAGTAGCCAATAGGATTCTTTTCTCACCCAGGTAATAAGCATAGTAGCCAGTAGGTATTCTTTCTGATCCTATTCCTTCTCCCACTCTCCAACCTCAAGTAGGCCCCAGTGATTGTTGTTCCCATCTACTTCTCCATGTGTTCTCCTTATTTGACTCCCACTTATAAGTGAGAACATGCAGTATTTGGTTTTCTGTTCCTCACTTAATTTGCTAAGGATAATGGCCTTGAGCTCCATCAATGTTGCTGCAAAAGACATCATCTCATTCTTTTTTATGGCTGTACAGTATTTCATGGTGTATATATACATTTTCTTTCTCCAGTCTATTGTTGATGAACATTGAGGTGTTTTTGCTGTTGTGAATAGTATTGCAATGAACATAAATGTGCATGTGGCTTTATAGCAGAACAATTTATATTCCTTTGGGTATATACCCAGTAATGGGATTGCTGGATTTAATGATAATTATGTTGTAACTTCTTTAAGAAATTGCCACACTACTTTACACAAAGTCTCAATTAATTTATACTCTTACTAACAGTGAATAAACATTCCCTTTTCTTGGCAACCTTGTCAGCATCAGTTATTTTTTGACTTTTTAATAATCACCACTTGATCGTGTGAGATGGTATGTCATTGTGGTTTTGATTTGAATTTCTTGAATGATGAGTGATGAGTGATGTTGAATATCTTTTCATATGCTTGTTGTCTGCATATATGTCTTCTTTAGAAAAGTGTTTGGTCATATCTTTTGTCCACTTCTTGGTGTTGTTTGTTTAAGTTCCTTATAGATCTGGATATTAGTCTGTTGCCAGGTGCATAGCTTGCAAATATTTCCTATGATTCTGTAGGTTGTCTGTTTACTCTGTTGATAGTTTCTTTTGCTGTGCAGAAACTCTATAGTTTAATAAGTTCTCATTTGTCAATATTGGTTTTTGTTGAAATTGCTTTTGGCATCTTCATCAGGAAATCTTTGTCAGGTTCCATGTTCATAATGATTTTTTCTAGGTAATCCTTCAGGAATTTTATAATTTTAGATTTTACATTTTTGTCTTTAATCCGTCTTGATATGATTTTTGTACATGGTGTAAGGAGAGGGTCCAATTTAAATTTTCTGCCTATGGTGAGCTAGTTATCCCAGCATCATTTACTGAATGGAGACTTCTTTCCCCTTTTCTTGTTTTTGCCTACTTTGTTGAAGATCAGATGGACAGAGGTGAGTAACATTATTCCTGGACTTTCTATTTTGTTTCATTCTGCTTTACATCTGTTTTTGCACCAGTATCATGCTGTATAGGTTACTATAGCTCTGCTGTAGAGTTTGAAGTCAGGTAATGTGATGCCTCCAGCATTGTTCTTTTTCTTTAGAATTGCTTTGGCTATTTTTGGTTCCATATAAATTTTAAAATACCTTTTCTAATTCAGTGAAGAATGCATTGGTAGGTTGATAGGAATAGCATTGAGTATATATATATTGCTTTAAAGAGTATGACCATTTTAATGATATTGATTCTTCCTATTTTCTTGTTCATGAACATGAAATTGTCCTCCATCTATTTGTGTAATCTCTGATTTCTTTGAAAATCGTTTTGTAATTCTCACTGTAGAAATCTTTTCCTCCCTGCTTAGCTGTATTTTTAGGTATCTTATTCATTTTGTGGCTATTGTGAAAGAAATTTCATTAGTTATTTGGCTTTCGGCTTGGATGTTGCTTGTGTATAAGTACACTATTGATTTTTATATGTTGATTTTCTATCCTGAAATTTTGGTGAAGTTGTTTATGAACTGGAGTAGCTTTTGGCCAGAGACTGTTTGGTTTTCTAGATATAAAATCATGTTGTGAACAGGGATAGTTTGACTTTTCCTTTTCTCATTTGGATGCCTTTTATTTCTTTCTTTTGCTTGATTCTTCTGGCTAGGACTTCCAATACTGTGTTGAATAGGAGTAGTGAGAGAGGTCATCCTCATCTTATGCTAGTTTGTAAGGGGAATGCTTCCAGCTATTACTCATTCAGTATGATGTTAGCTGTGCGTTTGTCATAGATGTTTATTGTCTTGTTATGTGATACTTCAATGCCTAGTTTGTTGAGGATTTTTAACATGAAGTGATGTTGAATTTTTATCAAAAGTATTTTCTGCTTCTATTGAGATAATCATGGTTTTCTTTTTAAATTTTCGTTCTGTTCATGTGATAACTTATATTTATTCAGTTTTATATGTTGTACCGACCTTGCATTCCGGCAATAAAGCATACTTGATCCTGATGGATTAGCTTTACGATGTGCTGCTGGATTCAGTTCACTAGTTTTTTCTCGAGGATTTTTGCATCAATATTCATCAGGGATTTTGGCCTGAATTTTTTTTTGTTATATTCCTGCCAAGTTTTCATATGAGGATGATGTTAGCCTGATACAACAAGCTGGGAAGGAGTCTCATCTCCTTAAATTTTTGGAATAGTTTTAGCAGAGAAGATACCAGCTCTTCCTTGAACATTTGGTAGAATTCAGCTATGAATCTGTCTGATCCTGGGCTTTTATTTGTTGTTATACTTTTTATTGTGGATTTAATTTCAGAAATTGTTATTGGTCAGTTCAGGGATGCAATTTTCTCATGGTTCATCTTATTTGATGTCTTATAGACTTTCTGGATCTGAAACTGTAATTCCATCCCAGACTTGGGAAGCTTTCTGTCATTATTTTTTTGAATGGATTTTCTATCTCTTTCTGTCTTTTTCTTTTTTATTTTATTTTTCATTTTTTTAAATTATACTTTATGTTCTAGGGTACATGTGCACACCGCACATCATGCAGTTTTGTTATATATGTATACATGTGCCATGTTGGTGTGCTGCACCCATCAACTCATCATTTACATTAGGTATAACTCCTAATGCTATCCTTCCCCCCTCCCCCCACCCCACAACAGGCCCCGATGTGTGATGTTCCCCTTCCTGTGTCCAAGTGATCTCATTATTCAATTCCCACCTCTGAGTGAGAACACTTATTGTTTGGTTTTCTGTTTTTGCAATAGTTTGCTGAGAACGATGGTTTCCAGCTGCATCCATGTCCTGACAAAGGACATGAACTCATCCTTTTTGATGGCTGCATAGTATTCCATGGTGTATATGTGCCACATTTTCCTAATCCAGTCTGTCATTGATGGACATTTGGGTTGGCTCCAAGTCTTTGCTATTGTGAACAATGCTGCAATAAACATAAGTGTGCATGTGTCTTTATAGCAGCATGATTTAAAATCCTTTGGGTATATATCCAGTAATGGGATGGCTGGATTCTGTCTTTTTCTATTCTGACAGGCCAACTATGTTTAAGTTGTTCTGTTTAATGGTATCCCAGAGGTCTCTTATACTATCATTACGTCATATCATTGTTATTATTATTATTGCTTTTTGTTCCTTAGAATGACTAATTAACAGTTATCTGGCTTCAAGTTCACTGATTCTTTCTTGTGCTTGATGTAATCTGTTGTTGAATCCTTCTATTGAATTCTTCCGTTTGGTTATAGCAGTTTTTAGTTCTAAGATTTCTTTTTGGTATTTTTTAATACTTTATATCTCTTTGTGGAAATTCTAAGCTTGTTACTGCATTTTTGTCTTGAATGCTATGCTCGTATTCATGACCTTTATTTTGACTTCCCTGTTGGGTAAATCAGAAAAGTCCATGATATTCAATTCATTTTCTGAAGATTTGTGTTTTTTTGTTTTGTTTTGTTTAAAATTTTAGTTGTCGTTAGAAATGTTTGGGTATTGGATGTAAGTTCCAGTTCATTTATCTTCACAATGAGATTGAGTGCAGGTATCTGCACAAATGCCTATATTCACATTTAGGTTGCATCTTCTGATTTTTAAAAGATAGCTACTAGGAGTGGGCCCATTTTGCATATATCTGCTTATATTCTGTGTTTTGAAGTCACTTGGGATCACTAAAGCCCCTTGATTTTTCAGAGCTAGGTCATTAATGAGACAGATTGGCTTGTTGTGTGGCCAAACTCCTTCCAGAAAGACTGGAAGAACCTCGCTGTATATGGGGAATTAAGGAGGACATCTTGTGAAATGCCAAGCTCTGGCTCTGGCTAAAAAGAGCTATTGTTTGTTTAGCCTGTTACTGATGCAAGTTCGTTAGAGATGAGGCCATCAAGTAGCCATTAAGAGTATGTTTCATCAAGTCTTCCTATAGAGAAAGTGAGACTTGCAAGTGCCTGCCCCTTTACTGCAATGCTCCAACGAGGTGTACCTCTGGAAGTCTTTGGATGCCTGTTTAAAACCAACTCTTTGTTCTAGGATCAAGAATACTTACAAACACTTTGTCCCTTCTTTTCCCATAGGAACTAGGTTTAAGATAAATTCCTTTGGGATGTAGCTTTAGCAACGATGGGTCTTGATGTGTATCTTAAACCCCTTCTGTGGAGAAAGAAGGAGTTTCATTTTTTAGGGCACTTCTCTGCACTGCCACAAGAAGATGAAGTCTCTGGATGCATTTTAACACCCACTTAAAGAGACCAGTGCTTTCCTGCTGCGTAGAAAGACGTATGCATGCCAGTCCTTTCTTCTTGCAGACCTAGGAGATTTATAATGCCGTATCTTAGGTGAATATTGTAAAAGTTAAGGCTTTTGGTGTGAGTGCAAACTTTTTGAGTCTGGTAGCAAATTGATAATTTTCTCTTTAACTCCCCAATGCAAGTTAACTGGAAGTCAGACTACCAGTTAGCCACTGGAGAAGCATTTTGTAAATCCCTTGTGGGAAAACAGAGAACTGTGATTTTTAAGTCTCTTCTATGCAATGCTTCAAGGGCAATAGATTACCTGGGGAATGATTATTCACCTGTATAAGATTGGTGATTTATTTACTACAGTCTGAAGTGATACTAACATGTCTAATCCACTCCATATTTGCAGTTGGTGAATTATAGGCCCACTTGTGGGCAAATTTTGGATTAAGGTCTATATGTGAGGTCCAGATCCTCCTCTCCACAGTGTGAAACCGAACGTTTTATGGCAGTTTTATTGCACAGTGCTCTGGGTGGAGTCCATGCTTAACTGTTCCTCAGTTTCTCCTAACTGTTTGATATGAATGTTTTCTCAGTTGCCTGGGGTGTAGGAGTCTCTTGACCGTGGTCTTTCTCTCAGAGGAAATTGATCTGTGGATAGATATTATTTGATGTGTCTGTGGATAGAAGGAGAATGAAAAGTTTTCTATTCCACTACCTTGGCAACCTGTGTGTCTTTTCTTAAGTTCTTTCTGTTTTTGTTTTTGTTTTTTGTTTTTTCTGTCTTACTTAGAAAGACTACATATATCCCAGCCAGGCCAGTGACTCACTCCTGTAATCCCAGCACTTTGGAAGGCTGAAGATGGTGGATCGCTTGAGGTCAGAAGTTTGAGACCATTTTTGCCAACATGGTGAAAACCCATCTGCACTAAACATATGAAAAAAATAGCTGGACATGGTGGCACGCACCTGTAATCTCAGCTACTCGGGAGTATGATGCAGGGAAACAGCATGAACCAGGGAGGTGAATGTTACAGTAACCTGAAATTGTGCCACTGCACCAGCCAGGGTGACAGAGAGAGACTGTCTGAAAAAAAAAAAAAGAAAAGAAAAGAAAGGATTATGTATATCCCAAAATAAATAAAATATTTCAAGATATTTTTCTACTATTATATTTTCACCTTTAAATTCATAATCTATGGATGGGTGTGGTGGCTCATGCCTGTAATACAAACACTTTGGGAGGCCGAGGCATGTGGATAACTTGAAGTCAGGAGTTCAAGACCAGCCTGGCCAATATGCTGAAACCCCATCTCTACTAAAAATACAAAAATAGCCAGTCATGGTGGTACACACCTGTAATCCCAGCTATTTGGGAGGCTGAGGTGGGATAATGGCTTGAATCTGGAAGGAGGAGCTTGCAGTGAGTCAGGATGGTGCCACTGTACTCCAGCTTGGATAATAGAGCAAGATTCCATCTCAAAGAGAAAAAACATAAATAAATAAACAAATAAATAAATAAATAAATAATTGTAATCTACCTGAAAATTGTAATGCATTACTTTATGCTGTATAACTATTATGATGAAATTCTCTTTGTCTATCTAATCCATTGTTCTTTCAAAAATTTTAGGTCTTTTGGGCTTTATTAAGTCTCACACTATATACTATTTCCATAACAACTTATGTCATTACCATCAGCTTTGAGTTGATATTCAAATATTCATAGAGGAAGATACATGGATAATAATTCCCACCACATTTTATTTAACTTATCTGTTTGCCCTAGACATGGGCTGAAAGAGTTTTGGGTATCACAAAACCTAATCATGATTCCAATTACAGTTGCTTTACATATTGGGTGAAGCAAACAAGCACAACCTCTGGCACTAGTAAGCAGCTAATTACCCAGGACCTGTAAATGCAGATAAGGAAAAGAGTCTCTCTTCATCATCTCATTAAAAATAAATCTCACATCACTTGCTTTCTGCCATATTCTAGTCAGTAAGATTTTCACCATCTTATTCCATAGAATATCACACAAGTCTACTTTGCTGCTAAAATTATTCAGATTGGACTTAAGTAAGAAGAAGTAGAACAGGCTAATATTCCATAGCATGGAACATACTTATCAGAAGGTGGGGGGCCGGGCGCGGTGGCTCAAGCCTGTAATCCCAGCACTTTGGGAGGCCGAGACGGGCGGATCACGAGGTCAAGAGATCGAGACCATCCTGGCTAACACGGTGAAACCCCGTCTCTACTAAAAAAATACAAAAAACTAGTCGGGCGAGGTGGCGGGCGCCTGTAGTCCCAGCTACTCGGGAGGCTGAGGCAGGTTAATGGTGTAAACCTGAGAGGCGGAGCTTGCAGTGAGCTGAGATCCGGCCACTGCACTCCAGCCCGCGCGACAGAGCAAGACTCCGTCTAAAAAAAAAAAAAAAGAAGGTGGGATATAGTTGCTCTGAAAATCCTGCTGTCTAAACTTTCATTAAGGTCTTTAGAAATCTAGTGGTTTAGCACCTTGCAGGATACCTCCTGCACAGTGCAAAACTGTGGATTACTCATTAATAGCTTACCACAGTAAAGATGCACAAACAATCTTTATATTTGAGAGGCAATACACACCACATTTGATTGTGGTGCTTGATTAATTAGTTAATTACAAGATTCCTATCTTTAGGCAGGGCTCAATGAGCAGAAAGGCTTTATCATAGATTCAGGCTGAAGTCCAAATGATTCTTCAGTTTAGAACTTATAACCCAACAGGCCAAATGATAAAATTGTTTGTGGCAAATAAGAAAGTTGCATGGGACCTCTGGAAAATTCAAATAGAATTTAGGAACAAGTTCATATTCTCTTTTAAAAAATGTCTGTTTTGAGGTAGCCCCTAGTTTGTAACTTTACCCTGGTAAGCCTCAAGTTACCATGCAACCTAAATTGTTGGATACACACAGCAATTTATCTTTAATCTTGCAGTATTACTTAACTTCTCTCAATCTGTAGCCACAGATTAATTAATGGGAAGTTCTCTATGAATAATTAAATGAGAAACAATAACAACAAGACCTAATTTGCAATTGGTTTTGTGCAGTATAGTGGCATCTAAGCAGAAGTGGACCATTGGACTGCTGGAGCATTATAGTCCAAATCTGGAGTATCCCTGAAAGATAACAAAGATAAATCCTCCCAGTGAATGGAATTTGAAGAGTAGATTTGGTTATTTAGTTAGCTGATGTGATTTTTTTCTCTGTCTTTAAAAATCTTCTGTGACAATAGCTGAGAATATGAAGAAATCTCTGTTATCTTTTACCACATAAAGACATCAACTACTACTCCTTTTACATTTATCTCGCTGCTAAGCAGAGCTTTGCTTTTCAGAATAAAAGAAAGTATAAGAATTCAGCCTAAACCATCTTCCAAATTTTATGTAGAGTGTAAAAAAGCGTGCTGAACTAAGTAATAAATGCTGACCCAAAATAGCATTTGTGTTAAATGTTCCGTTTCTTTGTATATGCCAACCTCACTAAATTTTAGACTGCAATTACATCCAAACAAAGTTAACAAAAGTTGTATACAATTATGCTTTATTAATTATTTTCTCTTGGTTAAATGACTATTCTATATTATAATTAAAATTGATTTGACTCAGTGCCAAAATTATACATAATTGAAGAAAGTATAAACAGTTCAATTTAAGTAAGACCATTTTAGGGGAAAAAATGGGATGCTCAACCTCAAGTGATGGTTATACATATACACATTAAAAAATAATGTCTGTGTAAATTACTTCTCCAACTAAACCTCTCAAAGGACCATTGCATCTTTCTTCACTTCATGAATTATCATTTCCAGTGTATTATACTTTTACAAGTTGAGGTGGACTTATACAGGGCCAAATTTATATGTATTTATATTATTTACAATTAAGTCACCTAAAATATTCTCTATTGAATACTAACTTACAGTAGTCCTTTTGATATGAAAGCAGTAGAGTCACTTTGACATTCTGGAAGACTAAATAAAATGTCTTTTGGAAATACTTTCTTATGTTCAATCATTCCTAGAAATTTATTTACATATATATGTCTGTATGTGTATGTGTGTGTGTGTGTGTGTGTGTATGTGTGTATGTAGAGAGACACAGAGGCACCATTAGCACTTTGTAAGAAATATAACTGAGTTTGAGCATGAGGTACAGAAGGCAAGAGATCACTTTTTAGCCTTAAGTGACTGGGTCAATTTATAGAAGGAGAAGCTGTGAAGGTCTTTGTGTTAGCACATTCTCACACTGCTATAAAGAAATATCTGAGACTGGGTAATTTATAAGGAAAAGAAGTTTAAGTGGCTCATAGATTCCACAGGCTGTACAGTTAGCATGGTTGGGGAAGCTTCAGGAAACTTACAATCCTGGTGGAAGGCAAAGGAGAGGCAGGCTTATCTTACCTGGCTGCCCAGGAGGAAGAGGGTGAAAGGGGAGGTGCTACACCAGGACTCTCCAATCTTTTAGCTTCCCTGAGCCACACTGGAAGAAGAATTGTCTTGGGCCGTGCATAAAATACACTAACACTACAATAGCTGATGAGCTATAAAAAAAAAAAAAAAAAAAAAAAAAAACTCAAAAAAAAAGTCTCAAAATGTTTTAAGTAAGAGAGTTTACTAACTTTTGTTGGGCCACATTCAAACCGTCCTGGGCTCCAGGCAGCCTGTGGGCCTCCAGTTGGACAAGCTTTGGCTGCAAAGCTTTAAACAACCAGATTTCATGAAAACTCATTCATTATCACAAGAACCACAAACGGAAAACCCGCCCCCATGACCCAGTCACTTCCCAACAGGCCCCTTTTCCAAAATAGGGAAATACAATTCAACACAAGATTTGAATGGGGACACAAATCCAAATCATATCATTCTGCCCCAGACCCTCTCAAACTTTATGTCCTGTCATATTGCAAAATACAATCATTATTTGTCAATAGTCCTCAAAGGCTTAACTTAATTCAGCATTAACTCAACAGTCCACAGTCCAAAGTCTCATAGGACACAAACTAAGTCCTTTCTTCCTATGAAACTGTAAAATAAAAAACAAGTAAGTTACTTCCAAGATACAATGGAGGTACAAGCATTGAGTAAATACACCTGTTTTAAAAAAGAAAAATCAGCAAAACAAAGGGGCTACAGGCTCCATGTATGTCTGAAACCAAGCAGGACAGTCATTAAATCTTAAAACTCCAAAATAATCTCTTTTAACTCAATATCTCACATCCAGGGTACACTGATATTAGAGGTAGTCTCCCAAGGCCCTAGGAGACTCTGTCTCTGTGGCTCTACAGGGTACAGGTGACACAGCTGCTTTCATGGGCTGGCATTGAGTGTTTGGGCTTTTCCAGACACATGGTACAAGCTGTCAGTGGTTTTACTATTTGGGGTGTGGACGACAGCGGCCCCCTTCTCACAGCTCCATGAGACAGTGACCAGTAGAGACTCTGTGTGAGGCATGCATCCCCACATTTCCCCCCTGCACAGTCCCAGTAGGTACTCTCCATGGGAGCTGTGCCCTTGCAGCAGATTTCTGCCTGGACATCCAGGCATTCCCATACATCCTCTGAAATGTAGGCAGAGGCTCCCAAGCCTCAATTCTTGCCCTCTGCGCACCTGTAGGCTTAACACTCTTGGAAGCCAGCAAAGTTTATGATTGCACCCTCTGGAGCAGCAGCCTGAGATGCCCCTGAGGTCCTTTTAGCCATGGCTGGAGCAGGAGCAGCTGGGACACCAGGAGCAGTCTTCCAAGGTAGCACAGGGTAGTGGGGCGCTGGGCTCAGTCCATGAAATCATTCTTCCCTCCTAAGGATTCCAGGCCTGGGATGAGAAGGACTTCCCACGAAGGTCTCTGAAATGCCCTGGAGGCATTTTCCCTATTTTTTTGGCTATGAACATTCAGCTCCTCTCTACTTAGGCAAATTTGTGCAGCTGGCTTGAATTTCTCCTCAGAAAATAGGGTTTTCTTTTCTACCACATGTTCAGGCTGCAAACTTTCCAAACTTTTATGCTCTGCTTCCCCTTTAAATATAGGTTCCAGTTTCAGATCATTGCTTTGCTCATGCATATGAACATATGCTCTTAGAAGCAGCTAGAGAAAATCTTAATGCATTGCAGTATAGAAATTTCTTCCATCACGCACCCTAAATCATTTCTGTGAAGTTCAAACATTTACAGAACCTAGAACAGAGGCACAATGCCACCAGTATCTTTACTGAAGCATAACAAAGGATACCTTTACTCCAGTTCCCAATGAATTCCTTATCTCCATCTGTGACCTCTTCAGCCTGAACTTTGCTATCCATATCACTATCAGCATTTTGGTCAAAACTATTCAACAAATCTCAAGGATGTCCCAAACTTTCCATCGTCTTCCTGTGTTCTCTGACCCTTACAAACTGCTCCAACCTCTTCTCATTACGCAGTTCTCAAGCTGCCTCCACATTTTCAGTTATCTTTATAGCAATGCCCCACTCCTACTTGTTAATTTTCTGTATAAGTCTGTTCTCACACTGTAATAGAGTAATACCTTAGTGGGCAATTTATAAAGAAAAGAGGTTTAATTGACTCATGGTTCCATGGTGTGTACAGGTACCATGGTCTTGGAACCCTCAAGAAACTCACAATCATGGTGGAAGGCAAAGGGGAAGCAGGCTCATCCTACATGGCAGGAGCAGAAGAAAGAGGAAGAAGTGGGAGGGTCTACACACTTTTAAACAACCAGATCTTGTGAGAACTCACTCACTATCACGAGAACAGAAAGGAGGAAATCCACCCTCACGATCCAATCATCTCCCACCAGACCCCTTCTCCAACATTGGGAATTACAATTTGACTTGATAATTGGGTGGGAAGACAAATCTAAAACATATCTGTCTTGAAGAAATAAATAAATAAGATCTTATATGGTAAACTCTATGCATGAGAAACCAAAGGTTTTAGTACGGGAGTAAAGATATGTATGCATTAGTGTTAAACACTGAGTTTTAAAAATCTGGTTGAAATCAAAATATTATGTATAGAGTAGCAGGCAATATATTTAGAAATTAAAATTGGGATCAAGTTGTTCATGGTTTTTAATAGCAAATTAAGATATCAATCGTTATTCATAAATTTTCGAACTCTATATTCTGAGAATTATGAAGTGTTTTTATGAACAGTGGTTTAGGGCAATTAATTTGGAAATGCTATGTAAAATTGCTAGAGACCATCAGACAGTCATCACAATAATCCAGCAACATTAATGATAGGATGTAAAATACGTAGAAGAGGAAGTCATCATTGTCATTCATAAAGGGACAATAATATTCCATAGGTGAATCCTAACTTTACTTTCAGTTGATTCTGTTATGACAGTATTAATCATAGAACATATTTGGTAGCTCATTTACCCTTATGGATCTTATATCTTAGCCTTGTAGACTTTAATAATTTATACTGTAGAAATAATAGAAAGCATTGGTAAGAAGAATATGAAAGCTACCTTCTATATTCTTAAGCCAATTATAACATACAACTTATAAATAATGCTTGTCTTATAAATAATCTGTACAATAAATCAATGATTATTACACGGTAATAATGGTAAAAACTAAAAAAAAAAAAATATGTTGGGGCACTTACTATGCACTAGGAATTGTCTTAAAGGTTTTTATTACATATAGTAACACATTAATTCCTACCATCCTAGAAGGAAAATAATGAGTTCTTGTACTAGTAAAGAAACCAAGGCAGAGAACATTTCAGTTCGTTGTCCAGTGTTGCATAAGCTGTAAGAGCTAAGTGGCATGTCGCTAAAATAAAACTGATCCAAATCATCGATAAGAAGAAATTCAAAATGGTTTTTAAATTTTTTTTTAAAAAACAAAAAACTTACCAATGATATTAAAAATAGGTAGTGTATTACACATGTGAGTTAATGGCATATTCCAATTATTTATTTCCTCTTAAATTTCTAAAGTTTCAAAGCTGCAGGTTAGCCCAGAGTAACAAATTATTTCTTGCCTACTTCTTTGTTCATGGTTTAATAATTCTTTTACACTTAATGCTATAGCCCAAAAAGAGAACTCGAACAACATACAAATGAAATTTAAAAACTCTCAGAATTTATGGCTATTCATGTTATACTGCAAATTTTCTTTTTTTACATTTTCAAGATAAAATGTAGGAGTGAGTAAAATTATAAAGAATTCTAGGGTGTTTTCTTGATACCAAGCATTGTAATATTTAAATGTAGCTATAATGTTCCTAACTATAATAGGATTTGTAATATTAAACATTTACATATTAGAATGAAGAATATTTAATATTTTATGCTTAATATTAAAATTGTAGTATTAAAATAATGATATTAAATATTGTAATAAAAATTCACTGTATGTGTTATA
>NW_016822762.1:312190-321630 GCF_001698545.2 Rhinopithecus bieti | reverse complement strand
TTCAGTGGCTGGTACCAGTTGTTCCTTTCCATGTTTAGTACTTCCTTCAGGATCTCTTGAAGGACAGGCCTGGTGGTGACAAAATCTCTCAGTATTTGCTTGTCTGTAAAGGATTTTATTTCTTCTTCACTTATGAAACTTAGTTTGGCTAGATATGAAATTCTGGGTTTAAAATTCTTTTCTTTAAGAATGTTAAATATTGGCCCCCACTTTCTTCTGGCTTTGAGAGTTTCTGCCGAGAGATCTGCTGTTAGTCTGTTGGGTTTCCCTTTGTGTGTAACCCGACCTTTCTCTCTGGCTGCCCTTAACATTTTTTCCTTCATTTCAACTTTTGTGAATCTGACAATTATATGTCTTGGAGTTTCTGTTCTCGAGGAGTATCTTTGTGGCATTCTCTGTATTTCCTGAATTTGAATGTCGGCCTGCCTTTCTAGGTTGTGGAAGTTCTCCTGGATAATATCCTGCAGAGTGTTTTCCAATTTGGTTCCATTCTCCCCGTCACTTTCATGTACACCAATCAGACATAGATTTTGTCTTTTCACATAGTCCCATATTTCTTGGAGGCTTTGTTCATTTCTTTTTACTCTTTTTTCTCTAAACTTCTCTTCTTGCTTCATTTCATTCATTTGATCTTCAGTCACCGATTCTCTTTCTTCCAGTTGATCAGGTTGGTTACTGAAAGTTGTGCATTTTTCACGTACTTCTTGAGTCATGGTTTTCATCTCTGTCAGTTCTTTTATGAACTTCTCTGCATTGGTTATTCTAGTTATTCATTCTTCTGTTCTTTTTTCAAGGTTTTTAGTTTCTTTGCACTGGGTACGTAGTTCCTCCTTTAGCTCTGAGAACTTTGATCGACTGAAGCCTTCTTCTCTCAACTTGTCAAAGTCATTCTCCATCTAGCTTTGTTCCATTGCTAGCGAAGATATGCATTCCTTTGGAGGGGGAGATGTGCTCTGATTTTTTGAATTTCCAGCTTTTCTGCACTGCTTTTTCCCCATCTTTGTAGTTTTATCTGCCTTTGGTCTTTGATGATGGTGACGTACTGATGGGGTTTTGGTGAGTGTGTCCTTTCTGTTTGTTAGTTTTCCTTCTAACAGTCAGGACCCTCAATGGCAGGTCTGTTGGAGTTTGCTTGAGGTCCATTCCAGATGCTGTTTGCCTGGGTATCAGCAGCGGAGTCTGCAGAAGATAGAATATTGCTGAACAACAAGTGCTGCTGTCTGATTCTTGCTTTGGAAGCTTCGTCTCAGAGGTGTACCCAGCCACCTGAGGTATGAGGTGTCAGTCTACACCTAGTGGGGGATGTCTCCCAGTTAAGCTACTCAGGGGTCAGGGATACACTTTAGCAGGCAGTCTGTCCATTCTCAAATCTCAATCTCTTCAAAGCTGTCCTACAGGGACATTTACATCTGCAGAGGTTTCTGCTGCTTTTTATTTAACTATGCCCTGTCCCCAGAGGTGGAGTCTACAGAGGCAGGCAGGCCTCCATGAGCTGTGGTGGACTCCACCCAGTTCGAGCTTCCTGGAGGGTTTGTTCACCTGCTTAAGCCTCATCAATGGTGGGTGCCCCTCCCCCAGCCTTGCTGCTGCCCTGCAGGTAGATCTCAGACTGCTGTGCTAGCAATGAGGAAAGCTCCATGGGTGTGGGACCCTCCAGGCCAGGCATGGTATATAATCTCCTGGTGTGCCATTTGCTAAGAACCTTGGTAAAGTGCAGTATTAGCGTGGGAGTTACCCAATTTTCCAAGTGTTGTGCATCTCAGTTTCCCTTGGCTAGGAAATGGAATTCCGTTCCCCATTGCCCTTCCCTCGCCTCACCCTGCTTCAGCTCTCGTTGGTTGGGCTGCATCCACTGACCAGCGCTGATTGTCTGACATGCCCCAGTGAGATAAACCCAGTACCTCAGTTGAAAATGCAGAAATAAGCCGTCCTCTGTGTAGCTCACACTGGGGTCTATAAAATTATGAAGACAACATAATTCAGATCCTGCACTCATGGTAACTTTTTACATTTATTATTTTCAACGCATAATAGATCCTTCTTCGTGCAAAATATTTCAGCATGCCCTCGGACCTTGAGGCTGAATGATTAGATAAACATACATCTTAATGGCTTATAATCATAATAATTTTATACATGTATCACTCACTTCTTTGTAAAAAATAAAGAAACTATGATGTGTGGATTATCAACATAAATTTTTATAACTATCTGCATTTATTTTGCTTTGATTTATTTCTATAGCTCTTCCAATAAAATATATTTCAATCAATTTCCTCTTAAAAGGTATTAAAAATTGAATATATTATTTATGTATATATAATTCCAGTTTGATATATATTTTTTGGATTTATTTAGATAGTTAATGGACCATTTTGTTTACACTAGCAACCTTTTTCTCCTATCTTGTATCCCTTTTCCAAACCAATACATAGTCAGTATGACAGAGGGAAAATGTAAACTGTACGTGATACACAATTCAATACCACTAAAATTATGGATATAAGATATATTTTATATAATATAATGTATTGTATATATAAACATATATACTATATAAAATATCCTTTATTTTTATTATATATATAATAATATAAAATAACAGGATAAACAATGCATTCCTTAATGTTAGATTTCAAACAAGGAGTGACAAAAACTTCTTGATAATACAAAATGAGAGATGAAAAGGGAGTATCTACACTGTAGGGTCATTTTGAAAATATCAGTTTCACAAGAAGTAAAGGATGGTTTGCTACTAAATGAGTAATTATGTAGAACAGAGCTGTAGCAAACAGAACTTTTATATCCTTCTCTGGAAGCTTTTAGTTGATTACTTCTGATGACGTCATAATGTACCTGTGGAGTAAAACAACCACTTTCATGGTAGTCCAAAGAGGTAGCCCTCTCACATAGGTTTATTTGGGTAGGGAAATAAATGTCTCTGAGTAAAATAAAAATAAACACCGACAGTGTACCAGATAGTTTTGTTGCCTAACAAACAACCACAACTCCCTGTGCATATATTGTTAACTCTATTTCTTGCTGACGTCTCTTATGCTATAGAAATTATAGAAAGGATTGTAAAGTAGAATCTGAAAGACATTTTTGTTATTCTTAAGCAAATTATACCATGCGACTGTAAATAATGGTTATTCTGTCATAAACTATTGCTACCATGAATTAGTGTTTATTTTTCTATTTAATAACAGCTTTGATATTATTTCCAAAAGCATCTGAAATAATATATTTTATTGACATCTAAAGTCCCACATCTTCTTGGATTTCTTAATATCCCTGACTATATTCAAGTCTCTTTGCAACATCACTCAGCTTCCACCTAGCTACATAATTTTAGCTGTTCTCAAGGCTTGGTTTTAGGTTGGGTTTCTTTTTGACAGTATTAATTCAAATGAATTAATCTCATCAATGATTATTTTTTCAGTTAATATTAATATAATCATGGCTTCCAACTGTATATGTTTAACATAAAATTCTGGCTGACCTGAGTATTCAAAATATTTACATCTTTAATCTTACTATTTGTTGTTTTTCTCTGTACAATTGGCTCTTTTTCATTCTTCTTTTGCTGTTTCATTTTTGATTTCTTGGGTATTTCTTATATCTGTTATATTTTTTTCTGTTGATTCATTATGTATACATCTTTGTTTCACTCTTTTAGTGATGGTTTATGGTTTTTAATATGTTTCCTTTACCTATTACAGCCTAAGACAATAATTTTCTACATATATGGTAGTGTAAGAATTTTATAACATTGCAATTATATCTTTTTCAATTCTTTGTGCATTTGTTATTATATATTTTATTTAAACAGGTCATAAGTTTTAATAAATACAGTTTTATTTCTTTAAACAATAAATCAATAAATTATCTTTTAATAAATTTCTTTTTTTTCCTTTTCTTTCTTTTTTTTTTTTTTTTTTTTTTTTTTTTTTTTTTTTTTTGCAACAGAGCCATGCTCTGTTGCCCAGGCTAGAGTGCAGTGGCATGATCTTGGCTCACTGTAACTTCTACCTCCCAGGTTTAAGTGATTCTCCTGCCTCAGCCTCTCAATCTTTTACTAAAATTTCTTAATGACAAAAGCTATCATGGTGTGTGTGGGTGTGGGTGTGTGTATCTCCACATATTTAGCAGTTCTGTTATTTTTCATTTATTTATACAGATCAAGTTTTTATTGTATCATTTTCTTTCTGCCACAAATAATGTTTTCAACCTTGGTCATATGGTAGATCTGTTGGATGTGAATTGTCTTACTGTATTTTGTCTGCAAATATTTTTATTTTGTCCTAATTGGAGGAAAATATTTTTACTGGCTGTAAAATTCTAGGAGTAGAGTTTTATTTCACCGCTTTAAAGTATCATTCTACTTTTTTTTTTTTTTTTTTTTTTGGATTGCAGGGTGTATTAGTTTGTTTTCACACTCCTATAAATAACATCCAAGACTGAATAACTTATAAAGAAAAGGGGTTTAACTAAGTCGCAGTACTGCACGGCTGAGGAGGTCTCAGGAAACTTGACAATCATAGCAGAAGGCAAAGGAGAAGCAAAGCACATCTTACATGGCAGCAGGTAAGTGAGAGCTAAGAGGGAAGTATCACTTTTAAATCATCAAATCTCATGAGAATTCACTCACAGAACAGCATGGGGGAAACCATCTCCATGATCCAATCAACTCCCACCAGGTTCTTCCGTGTACATGTGGGGATTACAATTCAACATGCAATTTGAGTGAGTACACAGCCAAATCATATCGTAGGGTTTCAGTGAGATATATGCTTGTATTCCTATTTTCTTTTCTCCACCTGTAATCTGCCTTTATTTTATTTTTTCATTTTCTACTTACTTTTGAATTTTTCTCTTCATCAATGTTATTCAGCAATTTAATTATTATCTACTGTGGTGTGAGTGTCTTTGGGTTTTTCTGTTTGGGATTTTTTGAGCTTCTTAAGTCTATGTAGTTATATATATTTTTCAACTATGCTATTGGCATGGATATTAGGCTCCTTGATATTTTACTACAGGTCACTGATAAAAAGTCCTTCTTTCCCAGTCACTTTTTGTTCTCTGTGCTTCATTTTAGATAGTTTTAAATTCTGTGTCTTTAATTCACTGGTCTTCTCTTATGGTTTGGATAGGTGTCCCCACCAAATCTCATGTTGAATTGTAATCCCCAGAGTTGGAGGTGGGTCCTGGTGGGAAGTGATTGGGTCATATGTGCTGAGATTTCATGAATGGTTTGGCACCATCCCCTTAGTACTATTCTCATGATAGTGCGTCAGTGAGTTATCATGAGATCTGGTTGTTTAAAAATGTGTAGTACCTCCCGCTTCTCTATCTTCCTCCTGTTTTAGCTCTGTGAATTACTTGCTCCTCCTTTGCCTGAGACAATGGTTATAAGTTTCCTGAAGTCTCCCCAGAAACTGAACAGATGTCAGCATCATGCTTCCTGTAAAGCCTGTGGAACTCAGCCAATTAAACACCTTTTTTAAAAAAGTACAAATTACCCAGACTCAGGTATTTATTTTTAGCTACGTGGGAAATGCCTAATACACTTACACTGTTCTTAATTTGTTGTTAATTTTAGCTCATGTCATTTTCGTCTCAAATTTTATTTTAAATTTCAGGAAGATTCAGTTGATTTTTTTGCTTTGTGTCTAACATTTTTATCCTTATTATGTTCACATTTTTTAAATAATCTGCATATTTATAATACTTAAAATAGTTTTATAAAGATTATCTATGTCTTTGTTTAATTATTGATTTTCTCCTGGTTATGGATCACATTTTCTACTGTTATGGAATTTTGGTAATATTTTATTAGATATTGATCATTGTTAAATTTATAATTATTAGTGTCAGAGTTTTAATATTATTTTAATACTAGTAGAATGTTTTTCCTGGCATATAGTTATTTTGGATCAGTCTGATACTCTTAAGTTTTGCTTTTAAGCTTTGTATTACATGTCCAGAGCCATGTTCAATTTGGCACTAATGTAGATCCAACCCTCGAATTATAACCTTTCCAAGGACTCTGCCCACTGTCACCTGTAATATGAAGCCTCTACTTCTGGTGATGAGGACACAACTCTTTCTAGCTCCATTTCAGTTACAGAAATTGTTTGGCCTACTGGATTCTGGTGTTTTCTCTGGATTCTTATGTAGTTACACCCAAGGTATGCAAAAAATCCGTACTCACCCAAAGACTTAAAGAGACTCCTATGAAGATTGCTAGAGTTCTCTCTCTTCCTAGTTTATTTTTTTCCAGCAGCTAATCCCACATATTCTCCATGTCTCTGACACATTAAGTTACAGTATATTTCTCCTCGAAATAGTCAGATGTTATTTTGGTTACCTCATCTCATGCAGTGGCCTGATAACCAACTTCATACAGTAAACTAAAGCAATCATAGAAATGTTGTTTACATTGCTTTCCTCATAGATCACAATCCTGCAATGTCAATTGTCCAATATCTGAAATTTTATATAATTTTATGATTTTGGTTGCTTATAACCTAAAGGCAATTGTCATGAGAGTTAAAAAAGAATGTGGGGCAGGACAAATACTTATAATCCTAAAGACATTTTTTTTTTTTTTTTTTACAAAGCAGAAGATGAGACAACACTAAACAACTCATTTATATAACTACCGTTACCTTGATACCAAAAGCATATGAAGACATTTTACAAAATTTATTCTGTATAAATCATTTATTGTCTTAGGATCCTGACCAGCATGTTAAACCAAGAAAAAGAAATAAAATCCACCTAGATTAGAAAATGACTAAGGCTCTCTTTGTCTACAGACTACAGAACAGTCTACATATGAAATCCCTGGGGCTTAAAAAAAGGTACAAGAATTTAGAGTTAAGTTTAGTAAGTAAACAGGATACAAAATTAATATGCAGAAGTTAGTTATATGTCTACATACTAGCAATGAATATTTGAAAATTTATATTAAAAATAAATGCCCTTTACAAAAGGTTTCAATAACACAAAACAATTAAAGATAATATTAAGGAAATATTTGCAAAACCAAGACATTGAAAACTTCCAAGTTTTGCTAAAATAAAGAGGACCAAAACAACCAGAGAAATACATTACCTGTAAGGATCAGTACATTCTGCATTATGAAGAAGTTTCTAAATAGACATTATTCTACACCTCTGCTTTGTGACTAGGATTTCATATTAGTCTAATTCACTCATTGTGCTTTTTATTTATTTCATCTTATTTTAATTTTTATTTTAAGTTCTGGAAAACATGGGAAGGATGTGCAGGTTCATTACATAGATAAACCTGTGCCATGGTGATTTGCTGTACTTATCAACCCGTCACCTAGGTACCTAGCCCAACATGCATTAGTTATTTTTCCTGATGCTCTCCCTCTTTGCACCACCTTCTCTCGACAGACCCCAGTGTATGTTTTCCCCTCCCTGTGTCTATGTGTTCACATTATTCAGCACCCACTTATAAGTGAGAACATGCAATGTTTGGTTTTCTGTTCCTGCGTTAGTTTGCCAAGGATAATGGCTTCCAGCTCATCCATGTCCCTGCAAAGGGCATGATCTCGTTCTTTTATGACTGGATAGTTTTCCATGGTGTATATGTACAACAAACCCATGTAGCAGTAGTAACAGAGCCTAACTGAGAAAAAAACAAATATAGGAAAAGTCAGCTAATACTCATTATTCACAGGGCACCTATATTGAAAATGTTCTTTACTACAAGCAGAATACATGAGAACAAACAGACGTTTTACCCAAATGCTCATACAAATGAAAAGTTCTAGCAGATGATGTTAGCAGAGATAAAAACAAAATTTATTCAAGGATTTGGTATGTGTCCTTCAAAGCTAATAGCTAAAAGCTGAATGAACAGAATGCTTGGCAAGGGGCAAAAACCTACATAAGGATTTTAATATTTCTGTGGTTCGTTCCATTGTCCTTTAGCTATGAAAGATACTATACTTGTAAAAAAATAAATGAGCATAGCCGGAGAAGAAAATTGAGTAAAAACCTGATATTCCAAAGTCTTTGGAAATAATAGAGAACACATGCTTGTTTAAAAACACACTCACAAACATGTATACAATAGACAATTTTAGAAAAAATATATATATATTTATTTCACAGGATTTAAACCTTGGGGAAGTTAAATGTCTTTACCAGGCTTAGAAATTTTGTGACTTGATGGCAGATTCATGACTTGAACTGAATTATTTGTCATTTTAAAGATTTGAGGTAGACAGTATTTATAGAGAGCATTCAAATTTCAAGAATTACCAGAGAAAATTTTTTTTAACATTTCAATTGCATTTTTTAAATACAAATGTTAACTTTTTAAGGAACTGAGCATAAATCTTTCAAAATAAGGGAATCCCTTTTGGCCAAGAAAACCAAACAAAAAAATAATGTGGAATATAATCTAATGATAAAGATGGTTTGGTAATAGGATTCTTATTATTATATTTACCCAATATTACTTTGTTTTTTAGATAGCAATATTACAGAATGTACATATTTATGAGAGAAGAGAATGGAAGTAGGCAGAATATAATCCACGGGCAGAGAACTTGGCTTTACAGAGAAACATAGATTGTCCATCTGGAGTAGCACGAGGGAAGAAAGAACATATGGGTATATATTCAGTGGTTTTGTAGATGTAGTTCGCACAGCGCATGAAATTATTCTTTTCTCAGTCAAATCAAAGTAAAAAGAATATAGAACACACGCATACACACGATGCAGAAAATAGCTAACACCACAG
The DNA here is from genome assembly GCF_001698545.2 of Rhinopithecus bieti. Taxonomy (NCBI): domain Eukaryota; kingdom Metazoa; phylum Chordata; class Mammalia; order Primates; family Cercopithecidae; genus Rhinopithecus; species Rhinopithecus bieti. Next base: position 312,846 of record NW_016822762.1, on the reverse strand, counting down.
GCTGAAGACTGTTGTCCTGAGAAAAGCTTGTTTTCAAAGTTGACCCTTTTCTGGTGTCTGGAACCTTGAATACTGGGCACATTCACACTATTCTCAGAACTAAGAATGGTTCACTGTGACTAACTGATTTGTACAAAAATGTAATTTTATGCTGTATATATGCTTCCCTGTCTGGGAGCCTGGAAATGTGGTATATGCTATGCAAAGGGTGCCTATGTGAATAGCCCACAGAGAACCTAGGGCTGAGTTTCGAATGAGTTTCCCTGGCAGACAATATTTACTAGATGTTGTCACAGGTGGTTGCTGGAACAATTAAGCACATCCTCAACTCACAGAGGACTCTTGAAAGTTTCCACCTCACTTCCTCTGGATTTTGTTCTATGTGCCTTTTCCTTTTGCTGACTTTATTTTATATTTTTCATGATAACACGTCATAGCCATGCATAGCCATGAACACAAATATATGCAGAGTCCTATGAGTCCTCTTAACAAGACATCAAACCTAGAGGTGATCTTGGAGACTACTGTCCAACACACATACATACACTCTCTCTCTCTCTCTCTGTATATATATATATATATATATATATATATACACACACACACACACACACGTGTATATATGATATATTGTATAATTATATAAATTAGTATAT
>NW_016822762.1:304889-311979 GCF_001698545.2 Rhinopithecus bieti | reverse complement strand
TTGAGGAATCTGTTTGGTTCAATTCTTTTTTCTTTTTTAATTTATTTCAATTTATTTTTATTTTTCTATTTTTAAAATTAGATTTAGAGCTAATTCCTAACTACAATATTAGAAATATTGGGTGAAAAATATGAAATATATCATTATATCATTTTATATCATGATATAAAAGGTAGAATCAAAATCTAGAAAAAGAAAAGACAGATTTAAGAACATGTAACTTCAATAAAAACATAAGCCTTACAGGAAAGCAGGGAAACTACTGATATTTCAAGCAGCAGTCCACAGAGAATTAATAAAGTAAAAGTTACATTTAAAGAATTTCTCAGAATTCATGACATAAAGTCAAAGTGATATGAAATATAAAATAGAAGATACACGATAGGCTAGAAAAGGTCGATTATTCATGAAATCAGAGTCCTAGAATAAGAGAATAGGAAGATTGTGAAAAGGCAATATTTGAAGCAACATTTTTCCCCAAATGATGGAAGACTTTATAACTTCAGAAAGCTAATAGATGCTAAGCAATAAAAATAAAACAAAATGTATTGTAAGCCACATAATAACATAATTACTGAATGCTAAAATTAAAGATGTCTTAAAGTATCTAGAACGTATAAATTGGTTATTTACAAATAATAACAAAAAAATACAAAAAAGTTCAAATGCAACAGTGAAAGTTAGAAGAATAACAGCACCAAAAATTTAAGAAAGAAGGGAATTCTCACACCAAACTTTATCCCCACCTTTATGCTATTTCTGGAATAAAATTATAATATAACATTTTATATGAAAAAAATAGAATTTACTATTAATAAGCTTCACTAAAATAACTGTTAAAGAACTTACTTCAAGAATATAAAAATGATTCCTGAAGAAATATGAAGTGTAAAAATTAAAAGGAAACAATTATAAACACAATTACAAGCAAATGTTTACTGTATAAAACTAATGATGGTGTCTCTGTGTTTGGACAAAAAAAGACAGAACTAACCAAAATATTGGGCAATGTCAACCATAAGACAGAATAAGAATGAGAGATATTAAAGTGCTTTAAGATTCTAAAGTGAGATGTAGTCACACTTTTTCCTCTAAGTATGCATATTACACTTTTAAGGGTAATCAATAAACAATATAAATATAATAAACCGGTATGTCACCCAGTAAGATAATAAATTTTGGCCATTGTTCTAATATTTGTTTAGTTTAGCAAATTTAGATGTGTATCAGCATTACTTGTATCATTCGAAGTGAGGTTTGTTTGTTTGTTGTAAGCAGCATGTAATTAGATCATTTTTTTTTTTCTAATCCACTCTGTTAATCTCTGCCACGAATTTAACATGAACTGATTTGACTGAACTACTTTTACTTCTCAATCTTTCATCACGGATTGTCTGGACTCTTAAGTTATGTTCTGGATTTTTTTATTTTTATTTTTATACTTTAAGTTCTCGGTTACATGTGTGGAAGGTGCAGTTTTGTGACACAGGTATACCAGTGCCCTGGTGGTTTGCTGCACCCATCAGCCCGTCACCTACATTAGGTATATTGTTATTCCTCCCCTAGTTCCCCACACCCCGACAGGCATCGGTGTGTGATATTCACTCCCTTTGTGTCCATGTGTTCTTATTGTTTAACTCCCACTTCTGAGTGAAAACAAGCAGTGTTTGGTTTTCTGATCTTGTCACAGTTTGCTGAGAATGATGGTTTCCGGCGTCATCCATGTCCCTTCAAAGGACATTAACTCATTCATTTTATGGCTGTATAGTATTCCATGGTGTATATGTACCATATTTTCTTAATCCAGTCTATCATTGATAGACATCTGAGTTGGTTCCAAGTCTTTGCTATTGTGAATAGTGCCTCAGTAAACATACGCGTGTATGTGTCTTTATTGCAGAATGATTTATAATCCTTTGGGCATATACCCAGTAATGGGATTGTTGGGTCAAGTGGTATTTCCAGTTCTAGATCCTTGAGGAATCGCCACACTGTCTTCCACAGTGGTTGAACTAATTTACACTCCCACCAACAGTGTAAAAGCATTCCTATTTTTCCACAACCTCTACAGCAACTGTTGTTTCCTGACTTTTTAATGATCGCCATTGTAACTGGTGTGAGATGGTATCTCATTGTGGTTTTGATTTCCATTTCTCTAATGACCAGTGATGATGAGCATTTTTTTCATGTCTGTTGGCTGCATAAATGTCTTCTTTTGAGAAGTGTCTGTTCACATCCTTTGTCCACTTTTTGATGGGGTTGTTTTTTCTTGTAAATTTGTTTAAGTCCTTTGTAGATTCTGGATATTAGACCTTTGTTAGATGGATAGATTGCAAAAATTCTCTGCCATTCTGTAGGTTGCCTGTTCACTCTGATGATAGTTTCTTTGACTGTGCAGTAGCTCTTTAGTTTAATTATATCCCATTTGCCAACTTTGGTTTTCACTGGCATTTCTTTTGGTGTTTTAGACATGAAGTCTTTGCCCATGCCTATGTCCTGGATGGTATTGTCCAGGTTTTCTTCTAGGATTTTTATGTTACTATGTCTTATGTTTAAGTCTGTGATCCATCTTGAGTTGATTTTTGTAAAAGGTGTAAGGAAAGGTTCAGTTTCAGTTTTCTGCATATGACTAGCCTGTTTTCCCAACACCATTTATTAAATAGGAAATCTTTTCCCCATTGCTTGTGTGTGTCAGGTTTGCAAATATCATATGGTTATAGCTGTGAGGTATGTTCTGGATTTTTAAAAATGACTCACCTACTATGTAGTCTTTGGTAATATTGTTCTTAAGGCCCATCTTCGTATTTCTGATTTTGATTATTCAGTGAATATGAAATAATGTATGAATAGTTTGTAAATCAGTTTTTGAAGTAAAGATCTGGGGAAAAGTGAAATAAATGAATCTTGGTTGGAGATAGAACATGGGTCTCTACTCCTGCTTATGTTAGAATTCTTGCCAATGTCTCAGAAAACAAAATTGCTGGGTTTAAAAATGTCCCAAATTTCCCTGATCCATTTTAATTTTAAATCTTTTCAAAATAATACTTTTATATTATAACAATATATTATCTTAGAACACCCTCTTTTAAAGCTGATACATGAGGTATTGTTTTGTTAATTCCTGTTAGAAGTGATTTTACCTTTTTTAAAGTTATATTGAGCTTGTTCATAAATAGAGAGATGATTTATATTTTTATAGCCACCTTTTAAAGCTATAGCCAAGAACCACAAAAACACTGTTAAAGACTATCAAATAAACATGATTCCTTGTAAATATCACCCTTAATGTTTAACATACTTTATATCCTTTTCAATGCTTTAATATGTTACATTTAACCAGTTTCTAGTTCCATGACCTTGTTCTATGGCTTGCCTTTCACAAATACAAGTATTGCTTAATGTAACTCATAATGACTTTTTCAAACTAATAAAAATATACATTTTCTCCTTGGAATTCCAAGTGATTCATTTTAATATCTTATGTTGTAAAATTCATCAAAACAAAATGTAATAGTAAAGAAGAATAACTAATAAACTTCATCTTAACAATGAGCTATGTGTTCACAAATGGGTAAGTTTCAAAATTATTTAACATTAACAAATTAATTAAAATTATTATTTTAATCAGTAATTGACTGGACGTTTCAAACCTCAATGAGAAATTTTACCTAGCACAAAATAAATGGAAGTACTAATACGTTATCAGGATTTGCTTTTTAGCTTACTACTTGCAAGATTTAAAGAGTTCTGAGTTCTGAGAGAATTGAACATAAAACTTTATTAGAAGGTACACACGGAAAGATCTCTGTGGCTAGGATATAGTGTTCTCCTCCCTTATGGTAACTGTCTGAATCCATTTTGTGCTGCTATAACAGAATACCACAGATTGAGTAATTTATAAAGTACAGAAATTTATTCTCTCAAAATTCTGGAAACTGAGAAGACCGAGATCAAGACAACAGCATCTGGTGTGGGCTTTCTTACTGTGTCCTCACATGGCAGAAAGCAGACAAGCAAGAGAGAGACAAGTGCTGAATCTCCAAATGGTAGAAGAGCAGAGTCAAAGAAACCCACTCCCACAAGCCCTTTTTATAGTTGCATTATAAAACGGGCTTGTGGGAGTGCTCCATCCACATATCCTCATAAATCCTATCACATTTTGAGAGTAGAGTCTTCAAGACTTAAAGACTTACCATTGGGCCCCACCTTTTAACATTATTGCATTGGGAATTGAATTTTAACATGAGTGTTGGAGGGGACAAAAGCATTCAAATCACAGTAGGATCTGTCTTCTTCTATAGTAAGATAATTGATGCTGATGACACACAACTACAATTTTCCCCTTTAATTTTGATTTTTAAGACAGGAGTTTCTTCTCTTCTCCAACACAGTTATTACAATGCAGTAGAAATGAAAACATTTTTCTGGACAGAGTTCAAGATAAAAGACTTCAGATCACATCACACATTTCTTCTATTCCCTCTTTTAAAATTATATAATGGGGATGTTTGATAGCTTTACTCTACCATCCTTTCCAAGTGCTGCCTTTCAATTCTGTTTGTTCATCTGACAGATTTTAATTCTATTTGCTCAAAAGTGAAGCAAGCAAATAACTAATGCCCAAAGAGCCTTCCTCAGCTTGGTCTCTGGAACTTTCAACACTCACTACCCACATATTCCCTCCCCAACACAATACTCAAGCATATAATTGGGTTATAAACTTACTGATAGCCAAGAAAAAAAAGGAAATGGAATGTTAGAGATTTCTATTAAAATAATGAAAATCTCTAGGAAAACACAATTTTATTAGGATTAGATATAAATGAATTTTCTGATTTTTATTGAGAAATATTTTCTAATGTGACTTATAGGCATTTCCGTTGGAAATAAAATTGGTCAAGTCAAAATGTAGTTTATTATTTTCATTCCATGTAGTCATCAAAGTAAATGAAAGTCTTACCATTAGGTATGATTTCTCTACAGTGATTCTGTGAGAATCTATGCTAATATTTGTGTGAACCTGACATTGAATGTGAACATATTTACTAATGTTCAGCATTGCACATTAATTGAAAAATAAGCCTTGGAATACAGAGTATGAAAGGACTCTTCAACTTTGTATGACCTTCTCTAAATATAGTTTCTCTCCTTTAAGCATTTGATAGGTCTTGGAATGCAGACAACTTGAGTTTACATTTTCTGACAAGTATTGTTAAGTGCATTTTTCCTCTGGTAAGTTATGATAGAGTTATATGCTCTGTAAAGAAGAGAAGTGAGTAGTAGATTTGACATTTTTATATAAAACCTGAAAATTTGTGGAGAGTTAGAGAAACAAATTAAAACTATATATTAAAGTGGGCAACATATGGGGTGCTTTCTGAGTTCAGACTTTGGCAAGTAGACAGTAGCAGTTTTACCTTCTTTGAAACTCCAATTAAAATGTTTATAAGGACTGAGAAAAAATATGAATAAAAATTGCTATGGCACTGGCACCTAAGAAAAAGAGATATGAGTAAGCATGCCTAAATTTAAGCAGTACTTCAATTTTAACACCCATTGAAGTAGTCAGTAGTCTTTCAGGCCAAAAAAAGGCACATGAAATAAGGATCATTTTACATTAATAAATGTTATAATCCCGAGTGAAGATATAATGGTCATAAACTTTTATGCAGTGAATATCACGCTAGTAGTTTTGGGCACACCGTTATCAAGTTTTGTTAGGCCAAGTATATTTAAAAAATCAGTTAAGGCTTGCTTTAAGGGTTTCAGATAAAGATCTGAATGAAAGAAAGCAGACACGGCTTATGTATTATTTTCAAATAGTTAAAGGGTAATATATTAGGTCTGTATTGTCTTTGTAAGCTAGGGTGCAGAAGGAGATGAAGATAGAGTCTCTGAAACATTGAAAGGCCTTATTAGAAGCTTTAATTAGAGTGGATGGAAATTCAGCAGATAAATTGACATTTGAGGAACATTTACACTGAGCTATTTAGAATGGATAAGAGAGAATGGGGGCTGAAAGAAGGGTCACATGGATTCTATTACAGTGGTGCTTTAATGAATGGTAAAGGCTAATACTGGGTTATAGAAGATCTGAACAATATTGTAAAGGAATCAGTGGCAGATTGCCATGAACTACATGAGACTGGGAGGCAAAATTGTATAAGTCAATGGGATATTTAAATGTGATTTCTGTTCCTTTTTTTCATCTTTTCTACAATGCACAACATAATTAGGAGTCCATTTTGTTATGATTGGCTCTAACCAACCTCAGTTCTGATTCATGTACAGATCTATCTTCCCCAGATCATGAAATATCATGTCTGATGGCTTTTTCCTATTACAACTCATGTAGTGATAAGAAGTTAATCTAGCCAATGGCTTTTTCAGGTTCCAGTTCATTAAGCTGCTAGAAAACCACATTACAAAAGAACATCAGCATTTCTAATAACTTGCCATTACTGTTTTCACCAATTGTTCTGAATATATTGCCTCACTAAGATCAGGTTCTTTAGAAATCATTCATGAGTTTAGTATCAGAGAGAACAGAACAGAATTTTTAAAACATATGATTATATAGTAACTCTGTATTTAATTGTTTGAGGACTGCTGGACTTTCCCCAAAATAATTACATCACTTTTATTCTCAACAACAGTGTATGAAGCTTCTGATTGATGTAATCAAATACTTTTTTTTTTTATTTTTTTATTATACTTTAAGTTCTAGGGTACATGTGCATAACGTGCAGGTTTGTTACATATGTATACTTATGCCATGTTGGTGTGCTGCACCAACCAACTCGTCAGCACCCATCAATTCATCATTTATATCATGTATAACTCACCAGTGCAATCCCTCCCTCCTCCCCCCTCCCCATGATAGGCCCCAGTGTGTGATGATCCCCTTCCCGAGTCCAAGTGATCTCATTGTTCAGTTCCCACCTATGAGTGAGAACATGCGGTGTTTGGTTTTCTCTTCTTGTGATAGTTTGCTAAGAATGATGGTTTCCAGCTGCATCCATGTCCCTACAAAGGACGCAAACTCATCCTTTTTTATGGCTGCATAGTATTCCATGGTGTATATGTGCCA
>NW_016822762.1:291340-303975 GCF_001698545.2 Rhinopithecus bieti | reverse complement strand
CCAGGTGAGGCGATGCCTCGCCCTGCTTCAGCTCTCGCTGGTCAGGCTGCAGCAGCTGACCAGCACCGATTGTCCGGCACTCCCTAGTGAGATGACCCCAGTACCTCAGTTGAAAATGCAGAAATCACCGGTCTTCTGTGTCGCTCGCGCTGGGAGTTGGAGACTGGAGCTGTTCCTATTTGGCCATCTTGCTCCGCCCCAATGTAATCAAATTCTTAACTGTATTTGTCATTATCTGACTTTCCAATTATAGCTATTCTAGTGGGTGTGATTTGCTATCTCATTGTGGTTCTGAGTTGCGTTTTCCTGACAATTATATCACAGTCTTTTCATATGCTTATTGTATATTTGTATAGCTCTTTTGGAGACATGTCTATCCAGATTTTCTGCCCATTTTAAAATTTGGTTATTTCTATTTTTGTTATTTAGATGAATAATGATAGGTAATTGGTTTCGTCTCTATGTGTGCTCTTACCATAATATAGAAAATAGGCATCTCCAGAAAATTTCCCTGTTTCCTTTAACTCAAAAATATATCACTGTACTAATCACTATATAATCCTTATTAGTTATCTGATTTAATTATTAGATGTGATACATTGTCAAAGACCAGAATGCAGAGTAACAAATATATTAATTATTTTAAGCCAATATTCTACCTTTAACTTCATTGTCAAATTAAAATAGGAGGACAGGAGATGCAAAACCATTTCTTTTTATCCTTTGTCTTATAATTTGACCATCTATATCTATTACTTGTATCTGTCAAATACAAGTTCCTGTATGGAGTATTTCGGATTGCCCCTAATTCATACACATTAACTGATTTTACCTGGCTAATCTATTATTAAGTTCCATCTATTTTTAATATTCCAATACCCATCTATCTCAAAGTACATAAGAATTTAAAGGACATAAAGATCAAATCTATCTTGTGAATGAAGACACACTGACTTCATTAGAGAAGTGGCAATTTAGCTCATCATTAAAAATAATGTCCACAAAGGAATCCATGCTCAGGGTGAATCACACGAACAGAGGTGCAAAGATGGAGACAAGTAATAAATATATTCATGGGGAAAAATGATAAGATTCATCAGAATGGGTTGTGGTGGGGGAAAATCTTTAAATATAAATTGTAAGATTGCAGAAAAGCTTAGGGATAATCCTGCAAAACTTGACCTCCAGGTAATTAGAAGACATAGAAGTGGTGTTATGATACTTGAAGATCAAACTGAGCTCGTGTGTGTTGGCATGAATATACAGAGGCCGACAAGAAGTATTGTTTAAACATTTACCTAAAAAAGAAGCATGCTCTAAAATATGACTATGGGCATATGATACTGTAATTAAGAAAGTTAACTTAACTCAATAATTTTTCCATGAGCACCTCTTCCCCTGAAACCACAAGTGCATTACCTGTCACAAGAATTTACCATTTCTTGTGAAGAAGTATACAGAATAAAAAAAATAATAATAATAAGTAAAACAGCTTAGATGAGGAAAAATAGAGAAAGAATAATGGTTAGAGAAGGGGAAAATGTAATAAAACAAGCGCATAGAATAAGGCAAAGATAAATATGCCATGTGACTTGTCACTATGGGAGCTATTTTACCATCTACTTCATTTATTTCATTTGTTACAGAGAAATCATAACATGAGTTACAGATTTTAATAAGATATTGACTGTGACCCTTAGTTATTCCATAATACCTGAAAATTAAAGGATTAATGTGCTTTAAAATGGAGTTTAGGAAATAGGAAAATTATTATCTTATAATTAAAAGATTTTAAAAATGTTAACTTGAGAAGTCATCTAACTAGGCATGTTTTGGTATTAATTTCCCTTTTCAAGAAACATCCCTTCGAAGATAATCCAAAATACAACTGGAGAAAGATTAGGTATATTAGACCTGTACAGAGAAGGATCCTTATGGGACATACCAGGGTTTTTGGTTTGTTTATTTATGTTGCTTTGCTTTGGATTTTAGAGTTACTGAAATTGAACACTTAGATATTCAGGACAAACAGCTAACTCCTTTTAAATTAAGTCTATGGATGACCTATAGCATAGACACACAGGAACCTAAATAATTAACTTATCTAGACAAAGCCATTGATTTTAAAAACATATTACTTGGTACTTGTATCAGTCTGTTCAGTCTGCAATACCAAAATACCAAAGACTGGGCAGGTGATAACAGAAATTTTCACAGTTCTGGAGACTGAGAAGTACAAAATCAAGGATCTAGCAGATCCAGTGAAGGCCCACTTCCTGGTTTGTGTCATGTCCTCACATGGTGGAAGTGGGTAGCTAGCTCTCTGCAGTCTCTTATAAGGATACTAATCGCAACCATGAGGGTTCTGCACTCACCACCTAATCAACTTCCAAAGGCCCAGCTTCCTAATATCATCACCTTGAGGGTTGGGATTCAACAAATGAAATTTTGGGAAAACAGCATTCAGACCACAGAATACTTACTCATGAAAAGCAAATATTCACTTACTATGACAGCAAAACATGTTTGAAATATTAAGAAATAAAAGACTTTTAAAAGAATAAAGTTCATGCTTAAAACCACCACAGTAATCTAACAATTATTTTTATTTATTTTAATGCCTTTTCCAACATCAATCTTATGTATATTCATTTTATTTCATTGTATTTATGCCTGTGTATGTTCATGTGGATATATTCTAGTAAAGATTGTTTTGAAATAATGATTATGTACAGATTTTTATTTTAATGTTCTGTTCATATATTTAACATTTTTAGAGGCTTCATAAGATCACCTTAAATAGAAGCATTTACTGTAAAATTTCCTTGCTGGTAACAGTGTTTAGTGTTTTTACTGTGAATAACTCTTTAAGAACATCTTTAAACACAAATAATGTTTTTTTAATAGCTAAAATTTGTTGACCTGTAAGTATATTTTAGATTCTGTGCTAAGTTCCTTTCAATTGTTTACAGGTTTGTTTCTCAGAATAGATATATTAAACAGGTTCTTTCATAATATATCTTACAGATAAGAAGGATGAGGTCCAGCCAGGCACTGTGGCTCATGCCTGTAATCCCAACACTTTGGGATGCCGAGGCAGGTGGATCACTTGAGGTCAGGAGTTCAACTCTAGCCTGGCCAACACAGCGAAACTCCATCTCTGCTAAAAATGCAAAAATTAGTCCGGTGTGGCGGCATGTGCCTGTAATGCCAGCTACCTGGGAGGTTTAATCATTCCAGCCTGGGCAACAGAATGAGATTTCATCCAAAAAAAAAGAAAACAAATGTGTTCCAGAGGCATTAAGTAACTTGCTCACAGTGACACAACAATCCAGAAGGAGCTAGAGTTCAAATTGAGTGTGGCTTCTGATTTTGTATATCTATACTGTGTCTTCATTTTTGTATATAAAAAAGTAAAAATTATCATGATCTATAAAACAAGTACAGATTATCTTCCAAAAAAATGGCACAATTGTAAAGCTCCTAACAATATTTGAATACACTGTATCTTGTGAGGAGATGACACTAGCATACCTGAATAAGAGGTCGAAGAAGAATTCAAGTAACTACAGATAAGAAAATGATATACTTTGACTTACTGTATACATACAAAGGAATAACAGTTCCTATATGCCTTTGAGATTGTTGATTATGTGAAGCTATCCCTTTATGGAACCACAGGTGATTGACTAACAGATAATGTGACTCCTGAAAAGAACATTCTCAGTTGACTCTAAATTTGATGCACCACTGAATTTTAAATATTAAAATGCCATAGTGTTATTAGGAGTTATAGCTGGAATTGTCTTTATATCAGACTATATATCTGACTTCTCTATTAGTCAGACATCTTTGTTAAAAGTGGCAGGAACAACCCAAACTGAACTTCTTTTTAAAGTGATGCTTAATTGCTTCTTCTATTGGAAGCAGCAGTTCAAACAATATATTTGGGACTAATTTTAATTCTTATCTCTCTTCCCACTTTTTTTTTGTAATGTTTCATTCTGTCCAGGCAACAAATGTCTCTGCTTACATTTTCTCGATTCATTCCTGGAACTCTAACTATAGTAGAGATTGACCTTGAGTCACAGACCCAGTATAAAATAATCTGCGATGTAGAAGAGGAAAAAATTATTTTTGCCTCTACCCATTCTAGGTTAACTGCCTGGGGCCCTGATAAAAGATAAATTAACAAAAGAAAGCAAACAACTTTATCAATATGTGCATCTTACATATACGCAGGATTACTCGGTGTTAAAGTGTCAAATGAGTATTTAAAACTTAGGCTTATAAAGCATCTTAAGAATGATTTTTTTTTTTTTTTAGAGAATTAACAAGATGAAGGAAAATATTTTAGCTTCAAGGGATGGCATATTTTAGAAGGCATTAATCTATGGAGATACTAATGATAGATAAGGGTTAATTAGTAATGTTTGTTTGGGTAGATTTCCTTAGTACCATCTCATTTCTGGTGAAAAGTTTGTTTTCCCCTTCCTGGCATGAGAAGTTGGAGGGCCGATGGGGAAGATAACTTCAGGAGAGGAATTTATATTTTGTTTCCAGGTAAACAGAAAGATAGCAGAAATGTTGTCATGTATCTGCTTTTTGTCAAGAGCATTCAGCTCAAAATAATCTTTATGCCAGAGTGGCATATTTTGGGGTGGCGCTGAACTTCTGTGAACTAACTCTGGACTAAATACATTGACTGACAGTGATGGAGGTTTTTTTTCCCAAAGTAAATTGCTGTACAGGAGACTAGATGTTGGACAGGCAAAATTCAGTGAATGTACACCTTCCTGTCCTCCATTTATTCTATCCCTCCCAGAAAATTCCTCACACTGTTGTTAAACAACAGTACTAATCATTTCATTCTCTTTTACAATGTTTTCAGTGATTCTTCATTCAGCATCTCATTTATCATGCTTTTAGATGGGAAACTAGCATCCTTCAGATCTGTATCTTGAGCGCACATTTCAGCATCATTTTCATCAGTTCTTTGCTCTGTATTCCACAATCAAGACAACAAGAGTCACTTGACTACTGCTAGGCACCTTTACGTGAACTGTTCCACCAATTACACCTTACTCACCTTCTCACCCTCTCACCCTCTAAAGTGGGGTAACCTTATCACACATCTGTGTTCTGGGGTGGAAGGACAGGTAAGCATTTCATGAAATCACAAATTCTTACAGCTCTGCCCTTCTTTTATGTCATCAATAAACATATTACTCTAATTTGAGAAGTCAGATTTTTAAAGATTCAGAGTAAAATACCTTCTGCGTATTTGAATCACTCTAGATTAATGGTTTCATCAACTTAGCTTTTAAGAATTCATTGCCTGAATCAGCTTTTGGACCTAATCTGATTTCAGTCTTTATATTTTACACAATTATATTTTTATTACAATCATGAATTTAGATGTGTTTATTTCAGTCATTGCAATCTGAATTCCAAAAGCAGTTCTAACTCCAACCTCCACATTCTTTATTCTATAAAAAGTACCAAACATCGAGTCTTAGGTCGATTGACCTATCTATCTATCTATCTAGCTAGCTAGCTAGCTAGCTAGCTATCAATCAATCATTTGCCTATATATCTATATTTATCTGTCTGCCTATCTATCTGTCTATCTATCTATTTGGTGAAATGAAAATCAGGGTGGTGAGGTTATTCACACAAATTCACAAAACAGGAGAACATCAACATTAGGAATATGGATTATGTCTCCAAATTCTTAGGCAAATGTTCCTTTCATACAGTATGCTACTTTTTAATACTAAGATTTGATTACAGGAATCTGTCCTTTAGAAGGTAGCCAGATCAAATATCACTTTTATTCTCAATTTTCTTCATTTGTTCTTGAAATATCAGTGGTTGTAAATCAGACAGAATGTGAAAGGTATGGCATAATCTAAAACAAAATGAGTTTGAAAATTCATAAGCACTCACCACTTAAAACAATCACCTTCTTATTCTGTTTTCTCTTTTCTTTTATCAGATACACTAACATGAAATTACTATACCACACACACACGCATGCACACACACACACACACATTGATCATAAAAGACAAGCTTGCTAGTATAATTTTAAATAAATTTTCTAATGTTCCCTAGTTCTCCTTTCAAGTATTTTTCTTGCTTTACTTACTTAATTAACCAATTGTGAGGATGTGTAACATTTTATTCATAACAGTGATGATAATTATTCCTGGCAAGCATGACAAAATAATAAAGATGATTCTAGAGGAAAATAAAACATGAGAATTATTTTGTTAAGGACAAAATAATATGTAAACTTGATTATTATATTGATTAGCTCTCATTATTTTAACAATCTATGATCATCTTTGCAGGCAATATCATTTAAATGCAGTTGAATACACTTCAATACAATATCTATCTTTGCCAAATTGCACTTTTATTTAGTTCCACATATAGCTAGAGAATAAAATGTGTTTACATAAGAAAGCCAGAAAGTTAAAACCATCACTATTTTAAAATAAAATTAAATATTCTATAAGATAATTAAATTTTACTTCTAAATATGTTAAGAAGGGAAATCTATTTTAATATGTAGAAACATTATACAATGATTTAGGAAACTGATTTTCTGAAATTATTCCAATATCATTTCAGGTTCAATCTTTCTACTTGTTCAGCATCCAGAATAATTAATAATGTGCTTCTGGTTATATTCCTAAATCATTCTTTTTTATTGTATTTAGTGCTTTTGTATATAGATATATAGATATTACATACATATATATGCACACATACATATATACACATGTATGCACACAATCATATATATATACATACACACACATACACATAAACACACATCTATATATATGCGTTGGTAATCTGTGTTTTTTCATAGATACTAAGTAACAAACGAGTTGGAAATTTTATGGATGGAAAAACATATCTGAACCTTTATCCAAAGAGGAAATTAGATATATATTTGGGGAAGTATCTTTATTTATGTTTCCAATTAATTTTAGTTTGAAATGAGGTAATCTTTAAAGCCATTAATTTTGTTTAGATGTGTTTGTGCAACGAAGATGTCAAGCACTCCTTTATAAGAAAAAATCAATATAAAAGGAAAGAAAAGAAAACCTATCTAGCCTTATCTTTCCTTTCATTATTTTTGTTTCTCATTAATAGTATTTGAAAATAGCAGATGCCTGGGTGCAGTGGCTCATGCCTGTAGTCCTAAGACTTTGGGAGGCCACGATGGGAGGATTGTTTGATCCCAGTAGTTCAAGAAAAGCCTGGAAAAAACAGTAAGACCACGTCTTTACAGAAAAAAATAGATAAATTAGCCAGGCATGCTGGCACACACCTGTGGAGTCAGCTACTTGAAAGGCTGAGACAGTGGGATCCCATGGACCCAAAAGGTCAAGGCTGCAGTGAGCAATGATTGCCTGCCACTGTGTTCCAGCCTGGGGGCCAGAGTGAGATCATATCTAAAAGAAAGAAAGAGAGAAGGAGGGAGAGGAAGGAAGGAAGAGTGAAGGAAGAGGAAGAAGGAAGGAAGAAGGAAGGAAGGAGAAGGAAGGAAGGGTGAAGGGAGGGAGGGAGGGAGGGAAGCAAGAGAAGGGAGGGAGGGAGGGAAGAGGGAGGAAGAGGGAGAGAAACAGAGAGGAAGGAAGGAAGGAAGAAGAAGGAAGGAAGGAGGAGGAAGAAAAAGAAGGAAGAGGCAGGAAGGAAGGAAGGAGAAGGAAGGAAGGAAGAAGGAAGGAAGGAAGGAGGAGGAAGGAAGGAAGGGAAGGAGAAGGAGGGAAGGGAAGGGAAGGGAAGGGAAGGGAAGGGAAAGGAAGGGAAGGGAAAAAATATGAAAGTAGAATTGTGGTATTGTATTGAAGCAGAATTTTTCTCAATCACTTTTGCCAGCTGGAGGCACTCATCTGGCAACACCTTTGCCTTGCCTTGGCCCCCAGCTTTGGGGCTGGCTCATCCCCCTGCCATTTCTGTCATGTGGGGCAGCTGCTCTCCGCTGGCAGAGGGCACAAGGGCATGATGTTACAGCCTTCTCTGTACCCACATTTGGTGGATCCTGAGCTCTTGTCCTGCAACAAAGAAGAATGAAAATATGCTGACAATTGAAGAATGAAGAGGGCAGAGAATAATTTTATTGAACTACAAAACAGCTCTCAGTAAAGAGGGGACATGGGCATGGTGATCCACCAGCATAGACAAGTGGTTTTTCCTTCAGTGTGGTTGAGTCTAGGGTTTTCATGGGCTCAGAATAGAGACATGCTGATTGGTTTATGAGTATGCAAAGAAAGGCTAAAGAAAAGGCACCACTCAAAGGTGGGCATGGCAGTATAGAAAACCAATTAGGAAAGGGTAGGTATATGTAAAATAGGTGAAGGATGGGGATCAATCAGAGGACTTCTTGCCAAACAGGAAGACAGATTCTCAATCTGGCCTGTGGATTTAACTTGTAACTTGGCTTTCAGGCTTTAAACTATCTTTGGCTTAGAGGTGGAGTTTCACTGGGGACCCGCCTCTATCTGACTAGGCATTTGTCTGCCTCCTGATGCTGTCAGTATTATAATAGAGTTTGAGAGCATCTCTTTAATATACTTACCAAACTGTGTATGTCAGGTTGATTTATATTGATAGTAACACCAAAACAGGAAATCACAGACTCACGTAAGTGATTATTAAGTTAAAATATAAACAGGAACAATCGCAAATTTATGTTAATACAATGACAATTATAGCCTTGGGATGTGTTATGTTTACTTATGTATAATTGAAAATGGTGGTAGTGGATATTGACCTTCAAGGTCTCTTCTTAAACTGACACACCTAACACAAGGTACACATGTAACTTCTTGATATACTTTCTGTATTAATATGTTTTCACCCTGCTGATAAAGACGTACTTGAAACTGGGCAACTTACAGAAGAAAGAGGTTTATTGGAGTTACAGTTCCACGTGCCTGGGGAGGCCTCACAATCATGGTTGAGGTAAATGGCATGTCTCACATGGCAGCAGACAAGAGAACAGCTTGTGCAGGGAATCTCCCCTTTTTAAAACCATCAGACCTCGTGAGACTCATTCACTAATGGGACCAGTGCGGGAGAGACCCGCCCCATAATTCAATCACATCCCACTGCATTCCTCTCACAACATGTGGGAATTTGAGGAGTTCCATTTCAAGATGAGATTTGGGTGGGGACACAGACAAACCGTATAATTCTGCCCCTGGCTCCTCCCAATTCTCTTGTCCTTACATTTCAAGACCAATCATACTTTTTCAGCAGTCCCCCAAAGTCTTAACTCATTTCAGCCTTACCTCAAAAGTGCACAGTACAATGTCTCATCTGAGACAGGAAAGTCCCTTCCACCTATGACCCTGTAAAATCATAAGCAAGCTAGTTACTTCTTAGATACAATGGGGTACAGGCATTGGGTAAATACAGCCATTTCAAATGGGAGAAATTTACCAAAACAAATGGGCTACAAGTCCCATGCAAGTCCAAAATCCAGCAGGGCAGTCAAATCTTAAAGCTCCCAAATGATCTCCTTTGACACCATGTCTTGAATCTGGGTCATGCTAATGCAAGAGGTGGATTCTGGTGGTCTTGGTCAGCTTTGCCCCTGTGGCTTTGTGGAGTACAGCCTCCCTCCCAGCTGCTTTCATGGAATGGTTTTCAGTGTCTGTAACTTTTTCAGGTGCACAATGCAAGCTGTTGGTGGATCTAACATTCTGGGGCCTGGAGGACAGTGTCCCCCTTCTCATAGCTCCACTAGGTGGTGCCCCAGTAGGGACTCTGTGTGGGGGCTCCAGCCTCACATTTCCACTTTTGCACTGCCCTAGTGGAGGTTCTCCATGACGGCCCTACTCCTGCAGTAAACTTTTGCCTGTACATCCAGTAATTTCCATACATCTTCTGAAATGTAGGCAGAGGTTCCCAAACCTCAATTCTTGACTTCTGTGCATCTGCAGGCTCAACACCATATGGAAGCTGTCAAGGCTTGGGGCTTCCACCCTCTGAAGCAACAGCCCAAGCTGTACTTTTGTCCCTTTTAGTCACAGCTGGAGTAACTAGGATGCCAAGCATGTGGACACTGGACATGGCCCACAAAACCATTTTCTCCTAGATCTCAGGGCTTGTGATGGGAGGGTCTGCTGTGAAAACCTCTGACATGCCCTGGAGTCATTTTCCCCGTTGTCTTGGGGATTGACATTTGGCTCCTCGTTAATTATGCAAATTTCTGCAGCAGCTTCAATTTCTCCTAAGAAAATGAGATTTTATTCTTTATCATATTGTCAGGGTGCAAATTTTCCAAACTTTTATGCTCTGCTTCCCTTAAAAAATTGAATGCCTTTAACAGTATCCAAGTCCCTTCCACGTATGACCCTGTAAAATCCAAGTTTTTGAATCCAATTCACCTCTTGAATGCTTTGCTGCTTACAAATTTCTTCTACCAGATACCCTAAATCATCTCTCTCAAGTTCAAAGTTCCACAAATTTCTAGGGCAGGGTCAAAATGCCACCAGTTTCTTTGCTAAAGCATAACAAGAGTAATCTTCGCTCCAATTCCCAAAAAGTTCCTCATCTCCATCTGAGACCACCTCAGCCTAGATCTTATTGTTCATATCACTATCAATATTTTTGTCAAAGACATTCAGCAAGTCTCTAGGAAGTTCCAAACTTTCCCACATTTTCCTGTCTCCTTCTGAACCCTCCAAACTGTTCCAGCCTCTACCTGTTACCCAGTTCCAAAGTCACTTCCACATTTTCAAGTATCTTTTCAGCAGTGCCCCACTCTACTGGCACCAATTTACTGTATTAGTCTCTTTTCATGCTGCTGACAAAGACACACCCAAGACTGGGCAATTTAAAAAGGAAAGAATTTTATTGGACTGAGAGTTCCAGGTCACTAGGAGGCCTCATGATCATGGCAGAAGGTGACAGTCATGTCTCACATGGCAGCAGACAAGAGAAGAGCTTATGCAGGGAAACTCTCCTTTTAAAAACCATCAGATCTCATGAGATTCATTCACTATCACAAGAACAGTGCAGGAGAGACCCACCCCCATAATTCAATCACTTCAATCACCTCCCATCAGGTTCCTCTCATGACATGTGGGAATTGTGAGAGTTACAATTCAAGGCGAGATTTGGGTGGGGACACAGCCAAACCATATCACTTCCACTATTTAGTGCTGATTTCATAAGAGATTTAGAGATGTTGTGTCGCTCATTGATCACGATTGTCACGAAAGAAGTAACCATATCCTTACTCATATTATAGCTTGCTGTGCCCCTAAGCACAAAATTGAAGCTCACAATGACTTTAGGATTCCAAATTTGCTGTGAGAAATGACAAAGCTCTCTGTATTTATTTCTTCTGGGAAAATGATTACAGAAAATTTAGAAGAGACCACATTAGAAAAATAATAGTAATTGCTCTGAAATTATCTGGGACAAAACATCGCTCTGGAACTACCTGGGACAAAACGTCCTCTTAAATATTTTATTTAGTTATACTTCTTGATAACCCAAAAATTAGAAGGTAAGAGATAGTCATTGATCATAATCTTTTGCTTTTAAAAAAGAAAGGATCCTCTTGTACCTCAACTGGGTGTAAATATTTGCAAGAGCGGATATTCAGCAGGTA
The DNA here is from genome assembly GCF_001698545.2 of Rhinopithecus bieti. Taxonomy (NCBI): domain Eukaryota; kingdom Metazoa; phylum Chordata; class Mammalia; order Primates; family Cercopithecidae; genus Rhinopithecus; species Rhinopithecus bieti. Next base: position 292,328 of record NW_016822762.1, on the reverse strand, counting down.
TACCCAAGTATGATATTACCTAATGTTAAAATGTTCAAACATTTTTATATATGTTGTTATCAAGTAGCCACTAAGTTAAGACTCTCAAGGATGGCTCTTGACCATATGACTTTTTTATCCTTCTCTTGGGATTGAAGATCTAAAGTTATGTCTATGGCTATATCACCTTGAATATGCCCAATCACATCTGAAAAATCTAAAGTTAAAAAAGTAATGCCTGGCCTGGGAGGGGCCTCCAACATCTTGTTTTGTGTTACCTCTCCGTCTGTTTGTCTTGATTAGTGCTCATGCTTACAGATATTTAAATGCTACCCTATATATTCCTTCGTTAAAATAAAATACCTGAAAATATTGTACTAGATTGTTTTGGATCAAATTTATTATTTGAAATACCTATAAAAAGTGACAAAATGAAACAATATTACCTTTAACGTCATAAAGAACTCCCAAGGAAGCAATGATTTATAGACCCCGAATGCAGAAGTAAAGATCAAAGTAGTAAATCTTGAATTATATCTTGCTTTCCCCTTGCAGGTAATTGTGGATGTCAAAAGGAGTACTTGAGAGGCTGAGAGGCTAAGGAGAAAATGACAGTTAGGTGGTTGAGAAGGTAAACAGAGCTTCTGGAACAGTTGTAGAAATGAGGAACAACAGTTTAACTTGAGAGACCACAAGGAAGAAAATCCCAGGTGAACACACAAAATTTCAGTTTGGTAGTCAGAATTTCTATATCCTAGAAATAAGGGTAATTCAGAAAAAAAAAACAGTTATCTGAGAGGGTGAAAGAGCTTTAGGTCATTTTAATCTCTGGTTGCAGTTATATGTTCTCCCTCAAATAAAAGTCCTTGCCAAAAGCAATAGAAAACTCCTCTTTGGGAGAAAATAATATAAAAATAATATACAGAGCATTAAATTCTCACTACAATTTCTCATCTACAATTATGTCACTCAACCAAAATAGCTTGGTATTTTAAGTAAATATATAAAT
>NW_016822762.1:277999-289758 GCF_001698545.2 Rhinopithecus bieti | reverse complement strand
TAGTAGTGTTTAGAACTATAGATTTAAATATATATTATAAAATGAGGTTCTATATAAATTTTAGAATTTTTTTATATTTCTATGAAGAATGTCATTAACATTTTGATAGAGATTGCATTGAATCTGTATATTGCTTTGGTAGTATGAACATTTTAACAATATTGATTCCTTCAATCCATGAACATGAAATACCTTTTTGTTTGTGTCCACTTCAACTTCTTGAATCAATATTTTATAGTTTTTATTGTAGAGACCTCTACTTCTTTGGTTAAGTTTATTCCTATGTATTTTATTTTATTTGTAGCACTTGTTAATGAGTCACTTTCTTGATTACTTTTTTAGATTATTCGCTGTTGGCATATAGAGATGCTACTGATTTTTTTTAATTTGTTTTGTTTTGTTGTGTTTTCTTTTTTTCTTTCTTTCTTTTTTTTTTTCTTGAGACAGAATCTCTGTCATCCATGCTAGAGTGCCGTGGCGCAATCTTGACTCACTGCAAACACCGCCTCCTGGGTTCAAGTGATTCTCCTGCCTCAGCCTCCCAAGTAGCTGGGACTACAGGCACATGTCACCACACCCGGCTAATGTTTCTGGTGTTTTTAGTAGGGACAGGGTTTCACCACGTTAGCCACGATGGTCTCGATCTCCTGATCGTGTGATCTGCCCACCTCGGCCTCCCAAAATGCTGGGATTACAGGCATGAGCCACTGGGCCCAGCCAATGCTACTGATTTTTAATGTTTATTTTGTGTCTTACAACTTTATTGAATTTATTTATCAATTCCAATAATTTCTTGGTGGAATCTTTATGTTTCTCCAAATATAAGATCATATCCATGCAAACAAGGATAATTTCACTCTTTCCTTTCCAATTTGGATGCCTTTTATTTATTTTCTTGTTTGATTCCTCCTGCTTAATGAATAATCTCAGCATCTCTATCAAAAACTTAAAGAAAGTCAGGAAATTAAACTCAAAGGAAGTAGAAAAACGTCATGACAGAAGGTTTGGGTAGAAAATCATTAAATTTATGTTTAAAAAGGGAATAAAGAAACTAATAAACCCCTAGCAAGAATAATAAGGGAAAAAATAATTCTAAAAATACCAAAATTAGTAAGGAAAACATTGACATTACTGCAGATAATAAGGTAAAAATATGTAAATTTTAAAATTTGGGTCAAATAACTTTCTAAAACCTGAAACTTAGCAAATCAAGATAGAGATTCTTAATAATGCTGTGTGGATAGTTGGCAATATGATCTAGTTTTCCCAGGATAGTTTTCTAGTTTACTCCTTTTGTTCTGGTGTTCTACATTTTTAATTTTGTTACAGATATTTAAATTATTTTAATCAAAGTATTATCATTAATATTTCATTTCAAATACGTCAAAATGAGTTTAGAAAATGTTCATACTCTGTGAATTGTGTGTAATGGACAGGCTTCTCACCTAACATATGGTTAAATAGTAAGGATGATCAGAAGTAATTGTTTCTATTTTTCTGACAATTTCTACACACAATGCAACTACATTCTTCTTTTGCAGAAAGCATGCTAATGAAACAAGAACCCTTGATTTAGCAAGGACATTGAAAGTGAGGGGAAACTAATATATTCTGTTCTTAAGTAGTAGAAGTATTCAACATTGCTGCTTCTAGGTGTACAAGATACAGGCATCTTGGTCCATGCTGTAGTCTTTGGTTTGCATGAAGTCACCAAGCCTACAATGAGGATGCCAATAAGAAACTCTGGGAATAGGTAAGGTAATGACAATGCTGGCCTCAGGGATATACTGATTTCTTTTCAGATTCTAAGACAAAGATAAATGAATCTTTTCTTCCTTTACATCAGTCAAGATCTAGACAGAATTCAGGATTAGTAGTTTATACTAGGTAATTTATAAGACATAATGAGGCTGGTTATAAAGTTGAAACAGGACTAGAAAATCCAATAAGGAATAGTGTATTACCACCTCAGGGCTAACAAATGTAGGGAGCTATTACTATACCAATGTCTGAAGATCCAGTAGGAAGGAATGATTATTAGCAGACAGAGATGGTGCCTGTAAGGAGAGAGTTTTCCACTAGGAATCATGACCTACCATAAACAAAGCAGGCAACCCATGCCTAAGCAGCATGGAGGAAGTCAAGGGAATAAACGTCCTGACCTCCATCTCCTCTGACCTGTTTGACTGAATCTGAGGGCATTTCAGACACACGGGACTAAGATGAAAGAAGATTTATGTCCCAATTCTTCTGTTCTGACAGGTTGTGATTATCTTGTTGCTTGAGATGAAATATAAATATGTCTCTGATTAGTTCACTTAGTACAGTGGACATCATACTTAGCACAGGACCAGCAAAATAGATCCCATGGGTCAAATTCAACCTGCTGGTCAAATCTGGCCCACTTCTTGTTTTTTGTATATATTGGAACACAGCCCTGCCTATTCATGGCCATGTTTGATCTGCAATGACCAATGGCTACAAGAAGTTGTGGCAGAGATCACATAGTCTGCAAGTCTAAAATATTTACTCTCTGTCCCTGTTCATAGAAAAAATGATGAAATAATTTGTCTTTAAGGATTCCCTTCTATTTGTGTTTTGAGTTTGGGTCTTTTTTTCTTTGTCTTTCATAGTATTTTACTTGGAAGTCAGGAGAAACTGCTTCAGTATGCTGTTGCAGATGTGTTGCAGACAGTTATAATCCTCTGCCTATATTTGCTTTATTTGTGACAATTTAACTTATCCGGATCTCAGAAAGAAATAGATTAGACAATATCTAAGGTGGCTTGAATTTCTAATCGTATGAGTAGAAAAAAACAACACAGTTAAAGATTATAAAACTCTACACTGACATTCTTCAAACTAAGATCAGAAAATCTACATCCCCTGCCACATTTTATTTACATTCATTAATTGAAGTAGAGAAAAAAGTTATAGCACATACACACAAGCACACATACCTAAAAAGCAAAATATTTGCAAACAACAAAATGACTTAAGGAGTTGTGTCACCACATACTGACAATTTTGGAAATATTAACTATTTGGAAGATAAATATTTGGATGATATTTGGAAGGTAAATATTTGGAAGATATTTGGTAGATAATAAAGCAAGAAAATATGTGTTTTCTTCCTTAATACTTTATTTTCTCTACACAGATATGACAATACACTATTCTCCTATGTAATTTGCATTCAATTATTATGTAACTGGTGTCTACTATGTGCAATTTAGACATTCATCTCAGTGTTTGGGTGTGCTAAGTAATGAAGCCAACTATGCTGTGGTTTTGAATAACACAATGAAAGAATAAACTCAATTTATTGCTTCCTGATGGAGACTATGAAGACCTCAGGTGATATAGGAATGAAAACGTTAGGAACTGAGGGTGCCAAGACACACCTATCCTTCAAAAATGAAACTGTCAGCATTATTAGTGGCCAGTTAACTCCAGAAAGCCACCAAAACAAAAAAGTTTCAACCCATGGGGAAGTGTGTTACCAGCTGCCTCCTACCAGATTCAGAATCACAGAATCATCGTAGCGTGGAGGCACTAGCTTACTGTTTTACACACAGTAATAGACAAAATGTAGGAAAAAAGAGAGGGAACCCAACTCTAAAGTGAAACATACTGGTGATTTTCAACAAAGTGACAAGCAGTTCAGAGGCATGCATTTAAAATAATCAGAATATTAAGAAGCAGACAAATATTTGTTCTATTCTTCTTGAGGAAACGTAGATTAAAGAAAACATAAAAATTAAATTCCCACTCACTAGTAAAATGTGAGACAAGGTTATTCACATCTGAACAAACTACACTTCCTATCCTTGGGTTGATTTTTAAGAGGAGGATAGAGAGAAAAGCCAGAGGATTCCCTCCTAGAATTTCATGTGTGATGAAAGAATACTAATTCTACTCTATATAAATAAAACAGAAAAATAGGGAAAGAAAAAAATAGATAAGAATTCTAGAATAATACACTAAGATTTATTTAAATCTGTACTCTTTCTCTCTCAGAAAAACAAAACATTCCATTAACTGACTGTTTTACATTCAAGTATCTGACTTAGAGTAATATAGTATCATAAAATATCTAAATAGGTAATCAGAAAAAAATTTCATTACGTATTTTAAAAGTACATATTTTATACTTTTAGTATATGAATATAAAGAAAACCAGAGAGAAATCTAAGGAATAAAAATACTATTAAAACAATCAATCAAAATAAGGAAAAAACAAACCTTGTCAAATAATAAAGTTTAGGTGATTGCCTAAGTATAAGCAGACTGTAAGTCAATCTTCTGGGATATGTTCACTGTAGAAATTTAAAAAGAAATTCTTAAATCACTAATACATGCATGAAATTGTGAGTGAAGCTCATCAAAAATACATTCAGAACCTATAAAAAAGACGAAGAAAAAAACAGCAGTGAGATTTTTTATTGCAAGAATGGGTTATAGAGGTTACTATTAAGTCATTTTTATGAAAAATAATCTCAGCAAAAGAGTGTAAAGAATACAGAATTAAAATATAAATAGCAGTATTTTTATTTATTTATAAAACATATAAACATATTTATGCTATTTTATCTACAAACATGAACATATTGCTAAATTAAAAATATACTTTTTAATCCAAGTTAAACTAAAATTCACACTAGGTATATTTCTAAAGGAAATTTAATAATATAGGAAACATTAATTCCTGAAGCAGTACATACTTAAATATATAATAGTTTTTAATATTTAGAAGCTTGAATAGACTAATATTGTAATGAAAAAGCAGCTATATTTGCATGATTGCTATATACTTACCTTCACATCCCAAAGGAAAGCTCATCATAGTAAGAGACTTTACAAATATATCCATTGAGTCAGTGTTTAAATTTCTTTTTCAGGTAGCAAGTCCTCTTATCTTAAACCATTATTTGTCAAGAGAGTGTTAAAAATATAGTGACCTTTCACATGCTAAATCAGTTGCTGTACAAAAATGAGAAATAAATAATATAGAAAAGTAATGTTTAGTTATCTCATCTTCCAAATAAAAGCACTCCATAAGTATATGCGTGTGTAATTCAGTGATATTTGTCATCACAAAATATGTAAATCAAATATCTTATCAGTATGTGCTTGGTTAAATTAGTCAGTAAATATTCACAGAAGATACTTCCGTATTGTTACTTTTAAAAATAAGGTATTTTCTGGATATACTAATGTGGAAATCATCCAAAATATATTATTAGATGAGCACAGTAAGTTATAAAACTGTGTCTAGAGTATCATCCTGCATAAATAAAAATAGTTTCAGAAGAATAGGTAGAGCAATCAACATATAATAATGATGATGATGATGATGAAGACATAAGGCATAATTTGTCACTCAAGCTACATGTTGCCTGTGAGTCAGCTCCTCCAAGTTGTAGCTTTGCCACCATATTTCTTCTCCCTACAGGACCAGGCTGAAGCAGAAACCTATCTCTGGATGTGCTTTTTTAGAGGGAGAGGGAAAGATACAGGGACTCTAGCCAATCCATTCGAATGAATTTAAAGCAGTGTTTGGGAAGGACATTTATCATGGTCATATATATTTTCTTAGCCAAAGAAAATCCTTAGGCCAAGCCAAATTCTAAGTCGAGGAAACAAAACATTGTGAGTAATGTCCGAAGGACGAGGCTGTAAACTTATCTCACTTTGACAGAGTGGTGAACTGTGAACAATAACACAAAATCTATTATACTACTCAGGAAATGGTTGAAGGGAGAAAGTATAAAATTTATATTATGGAAAAAACCTTTCTGCATAAAATTGCCTATTAATAACAATATGCCATGAAATTTAGATTGCATAATTTCAAGTTATATGAATTTTTTTAGATATAAATAACTTATTTCCAAATTTTCTGCCTTCCTTCCTCTTTCCTTCTTTCCTTTTGTTCTTCCTCCCTTTTCCTTTCTTCCATTCTTCTTTTCTTTTTTTCTTAATGCAAGGCTACGTAACTTGCATTATTTTATTCAAATACATTAGACTTTGTGCTTACTTGAGACTTAGCATCTTTGAATACTTAGTAACTGCAAGCACTATATATGTGTGTATATTCTTCACAAACCTAAGCTAAAATAAGTAAAAGCCACACTCCTGAGTTCAAACTTTGGCTCCCCATGCTCCTTGATGGACTTTGTGCTAATTAGGGTCCTTGTGCCTGTGTTCTCTAAAAAATAGAGAGGATTATATAATACCCATCTCAAAGAGTTGTTGCAGGGGTTAAATCAGTTAATATAAGTGATTTTTATGATGATGCCCAGCATATAGTAGGCAGTAAATTGTATAAGCTCCTATTATTGTGATATTCTTTTTATAGGTGATGATACCTTTATTCAGAGAAGTCATGTTATCTTCCAGTGGAAGACTGGAGTTTGAATCAAGATGTAACTCCACAGCCATTGTCTTTTTATCCATGATATATTCTGTCACAGTAGTTTGATACATCAAATTTGCTTATTTATTTATAAAGAGTCACTTATATTAACATATCCCAGTGTGTAAAGATATGCATAAAAATGTGGGGAAACTGAGCATATTATAAGTTTTCCTGAATCAAGGTGGTTAAAATGACTTTAGGGTCTGATTGTGAGTTGTATGGTTGACTTAATGCACATTCAAATGTAATTGGAGCAATAAAAAGTCATCATTGATAATATATATAAATGATTCATAGGGAATAAAAATATATAGAAAATATATTTCTAAAATGCATCAATATGTAGAATTAAAATATGAATAGCAATATTTTCTTTCTTTATAAAGCATATTTATACTTTTGTATTGGTAAACACCAAAAAATTACTAAGTTGAAGAATTACACTTCTTAATCCAAGTTAAACTAAAATTCATATTCGTTATAATTCTAAATCAAATCTAATAATATAGGAAAGATTAATTCTTAAGCAATACATACAGGCTTAACTATAAAATATTTTTAATCTGTTGAAGCTTACACATGAACTTTGGATAACTTAAAATTATTGCAGTATTTGAGTCACTTACCTTTATCTCAGGTGTCCTGTCATTCCCGAAATTTGGGTAGACATCATTCCATGAATATTCATGCTTATGGTAAGAGCTTTCCCTTACAAAGCAGTCATATATGCATGTACTTTAACATGCATATCAATGTACTTTAACAATTACTTATTGGACAGCTGTCATTCTCTGAACCTCTGCTATTATCTTCATTTATACTGACACCTTCATCTCTCAAAATACATTTAACTTTGTAGCAAAAATATTATGTCAATTTTACCTTTTGCCTTTGGGAATGTTGATTTTCATATGCTTGAACTTCTGCACATTTAATGGAATTGATATATATTAAATAATATGTTTTTCCTTTTCATATATTTCTTCACCATCTTTACATCATTCGTAACGGCCAGACATACTGCAGGATTTTTAGCAGACATAGAAATGAGAGGATAACTTCATTCAAATAAATTTAAAAATGATCTTAAGTACCTGCTTGCTGTAGTTGTTGAATTTGTTAGATATCTCCATTATTGTGTTGGCCCACTGCATCAAGTTGCAACCCATCAGTCCACTTGACCCTGCATTGTCAATGGTTAGATTGTGTCCTCAAGGTCGTGTGAAAGAATTTTCCAGAACTATAGAAACCTTCAATACATACTTCCTACTTAATGAGTTAACAGATCCCTGTTTCCATGGTAACCTAGCTTCCAAAGCAATCTTTATAAACACATCCTTGGAAAATGTTTGTAGAGGTGCACTGGTATGTGTTTATTTAAAATTTTTGACACTGCCCATTGCATGTTGGGAGAAGGAATGAAGAAAAGGTTTATTTGGAACTTAAATGAAGACATCTTTCCTAAATGATTGCATTTCCTTACGGGTAGATGATTGGCAATTTTATTACAGACAGAGGTTTATATCCAATAGTCATGTAAAAGAGTATCTCAGTTTGAATGGAAGATAGTTCAGGAGTCTAATAGACAGAGTTTAAAAAGAAATAAAATGATTTTTTTGATAGAAAATTGACCACTGACGTAATACATTTACTTATTTATTGTCCTTGCTCTTCTTGGCACCTTTAGTTTTGGGAGAAATATTTCAGAGTGCCTCACATTCTTATAACTGTTATCCATTTTATAGGAAACAGTTTTTAGCCAGAGCACACACAAAAGCAAATATTTGATATTTATTTCTTAAGTTATGTTTTGATAGTACCTAGTCATGTGTTACAACAATAGCAGTTTTTGCCTGGGAGAGTGTTCAAGTAGATGAATGCATTAAATTTTCACAAAACCATCTGCTCATCCTCATTCTCCCCTTCTGCCAGGCTTATCAAAAGCACTCAGAATATGAAGAAGGGGCAAAAGTACATTATTTTGATTGACTCATTGTCCAAGCTGCAAAGTTGGTTTTGGGGCAATTCAAGTTTCTGCATTAGGATCTCTCTAGACTAAATTTCAGTCTGATGTCCCAGCAAGTCTGTTTCACCAAAGAACATACATTAATAGTTTCCTTTAATAAAATCTATATAGTAAAATTATTTATAGGGATAACATAGATTAATAGCCAATCAATTCTTGTGTGTTATGTTTTACTCATTCCATTATGCAGAGTAATGTGAAAAACAAACATTCTTGTATTCAGTTAGCAATGCTTCATAAACCATGAAATGTGGCTATTTGAATAGAGCTGTGTGATTATTCTAATTACATGAGACTTTGGCTTAAATCAGCAGGTGTCCTTTCATATTTGTCCACCTCAGTTATTTTCAGTATCTTCAAATTAATAATTTTCAATGTGCTTTTAGACATAGATTGGCAACCACTAAGATTTTATTTCACTGAATTCTTAAATGTCACGCCTTTCAAGTGTGCAAATAATTTGACATCTCACTTTCCAAAGGCCTTGTAAGAACTATTCTTTTTCTTTTCTTTCTTTCTTTTCTTTTTTTTTTTTTTGATATGGAGTCTCACTCTGTTGCCCAATCTGGAGTGTAGTAATGTGATCCCGGCTCACTGCAACCTCGGCCTCCTGGATTCAAGCGATTCTCTTGCCTCAGTCTCCTGAGCAGCTGAGATTACAGGCACATGCCACCACGCCCAGCTAATTTTTATATTTTTAGTAGAGACGGTGTTTTGTCATGTTGGCCAGGCTGGTCTGGAACTCCTGACCTCAGGTGATCTGACTGCCTCGGCCTCCCAAAGTGCTGGGATTACAGGTGTGAGCCACCCCGGCCATCCCTTCCTTCTATTTTCTTATCTTTCTATCACCCACACGTAACTTAGCTGGTGACTATCGTAGATACATTATCCATTGGAAATGATTTTATTTTGTTTGACTTTTTTTCCTTCTGACATGGTGACCAGAGATATTGAAAGTGTGGCTGCTATGTCAGCCTGTGTCCTAGGGTGTAGTCCTATGATAATATAGAATAATATCTACAACTGACTCTGTAGTATGATCACAAGAAATAAACCTTTGTGTTTTAAATAACTGCTATTTTGTTACTGCAATTTTGTTACTGCAGAATAACCTAGTTCCACTGATAAAATTCTCTAATTATTAGGAATTGTTAAGTGATTATATCCTCTGGAATACAGGACCCGGTGAAATATATATAAACATATACACATGTCTCTCTCTCTCTCTCTCTCTCTCTCTCTCTCTCTCTCTCTCTCTCTCTCCATATATATATATATCAGATTTCTAATAAGTAATTGTTAAATGAATGAAATGATACATTAACAAATGTCGATATGCATGTTTTATCTGTAATGACTGATTTTAGTTGTCAACTTGACTGGAATAAAAGACATCCCGTATCCAGATAGCTGGTAAAACATTTGAACCAGAAAACTGAATAAGGGACACCACCTTCACCCAACATGGATGGACATCGTCAGTTGACTGAGGCCAGGACAGAACAAAAAGGCAGAGGAAATGTGATATGTATTTTTTTCTCTCTCTCTGCCCTGGAGCTGGAAACCCTTCTTCCGCTCTTGGATATGAGAATTCCAGGTTCTCTGGCCTTTGGGCTCTGGGACTTGAACTTTGTGCACTCTCTGCATCCCAAGGATCTCAAGTTTTCAGCTTTAGACTGAGAGTGAGTCATACTATTGACTTCCTTAATTATGAGGTCTTTGAACTTAAAATTAGTCACACTACTGGTTTTCCTCATTCTCCAACTTGCAGACAACCCATCTGTGGGACTTCTCAGCCACCATAATCACTTGAGGAAATTCCCCTAATAAACCATCTCATATATCTATATCTGTCTATAGCTCTATCTATCTATCTATCTATCTATCTATCTATCTATCTATCTACATCTTATTGGTGATAGTTATAAGAAAAATATCTGTTAAAGGAATGAAAGAGTAAATATCTATACACAAATTTCATTTGAAAGGAGAGTGTCTATTAATTCTGAAATTGTACTCAAATTTAGAATAGGTTGTAGAGTTTTAGCATATTCAGTTCGCTGTAATAGTTTATGATATTAGTTTAGATACACGTACTTTATAAAAAAGATCTTTCAACCTTTGAAAAGATAACCAAGAATATTGTTGTAGTTTTGATTTTAAGGATCTTTCAGTTAAATTAAATACATTGCATTCAACTAATTTCATTTTAATCATATGTCTTGGAGTATTAGTGTGCATTTTATTCAATAGGCACACAATTTATAGGTTTAACAATGCCATATCTTAATAGGAAGCACATGATTACTATAATAATTCATTACTAATTAGAATTTCCAGATTCTCTTTTGATGCAAGACTTCAATTTACCTTAAAACTCTCAAATTTGATGTGCTAAGACCATAAAGAGTTTGCAGAGAAATTATCTGATTTTAATATTTTGAATTGGAAGTCACTTAAATCAGTTTCCATTTAAAGCCAATGACATAAACATGGTAATTTATAACTTCATGGTTTTACTAACCCAACCATTTACCTAAGAATAAAGATTTGTCTTTAATTATAAATAGTTGCATCTTTTCCAAAATAGCCCATTTTGTTATTTTATGGAATACACTCTTTCAAGGTGCCAAAATTATATAATTCAAGAAGGAATAAAGAATATTTTGGTATACAATGTGAGACATTGCATTATTATATTGTGTTCTTTCCTTTTCGGTGCATTTGGAATGCAGGACTTAGTGAAATGTCTAATGTCTACTCAACTCCTGGCTTGACACTTAATAAACACAGAACAATGTGCCATTCACTGAATTTTCCCTATATCAGATTTCTTGCATTCATATTTGAAAATTTTAATATAAAACGTTAGTGGAAGACTTAATATGCCACCAGTGATGATTATCCTAATAGTGACCACATGGAAATTAATTTGAATGAACATAATGAGGTAAGTACTGAAGTGTGCAATTTTATTCACTCTGTAATTTGAGTTTTATTAAACTCTAATTTGATAACAGTCTTTATTCAAAATAGTCAATTTGATTCAATAAAATCACATTTTGATTATTTTATTTCCTGTATATCAGTTGAGTCGTGTATAATTACACTCTTGCTTTGTTGTTAGGCTCTTTTAAAATTTTAAATTTGGGTAATATAATCACATATGTGTTCTCTGATATCTCTAGTTGTCATTGAGATCAATATGCCATATGTCTGTACTTTAAATAATAAAGTAAAATGCTAATGGCATTTAAGCTAATAGCACTCACTTTTTTTTTTTTTTTTTTTTTTTTTTTTTTTTTTTTTTTT
>NW_016822762.1:258365-273875 GCF_001698545.2 Rhinopithecus bieti | reverse complement strand
CTTTGTAGGGACATGGATGCAGCTGGAAACCATCATTCTTAGCAAACTATCACAAGAAGAGAAAACCAAACACCGCATGTTCTCACTCATAGGTGGGAACTGAACAATGAGATCACTTGGACTCGGGAAGGGGAACATCACACATCGGGGCCTATCATGGGGAGAGAGGAGGAGGGAGGGATTGCCTTGGGGAGTTATACATGATATAAATGATGAATTGATGGGTGCTGACGAGTTGATGGGAGCAGCACACCAACATGGCATAAGTATACATATGTAACAAACCTGCACGTTATGCACATGTACCCTAGAACTTAAAGTATAATAAAAAAAAAAGAAAAAGAAAATTTGTTTATATCGGTTTCTATTATATAATGGCCCAATTCTTTTTCAATAATACATTTGCTTCTATTGTATAAATATAAATAATTTATTAGTCCTCTACTAGTGAATATATATGTTTATTTTATTTTTTGTTCTATTATAATCACGGCCAAAAATATGACATTATACATGTGGTATTTCACCTGTGCAATTTTGCCTGATAAATTTTTACAATTTAGTGCCAAAATATCATCTAAGGAGGTTGAGTGATTTACTCCCACCCTGAAAGTGTCTAACAATGGATGTTTCCCTAAATTTTGTACAATCTCATGTGATAACAAATATTTATTATTGTCAATAATGTAGGAAAAAGTGTATGGTAGTTTTAAACAATATTTTTATATGGATGAAATTCAATATATTTCCATAACTGGAAACATGTACTTTTGCTGACTACCTTATTATGTTCTTTCATATAATTTATGTCCTTTGATATATAATTCTAGTTTGGTTTTGGGATCCAGATATTGATTCTTATAAAAATTATAATACATAGATTATAATGTTTAATTTAACTGTTTAAGTGGAGCAAGAACTTAAAGATAACGGCAAAACAATCTACAGAATTGTGTTAAAATTTTTTCAAGGTTATTATAAAATTGTCAAATATATAAAGCAGAGAAAAGTATTATAATTAAATATATGTTCCTTTCACCTACTTTCAATAATTATTCGTATTTTGCCAAACTTATTTTCTGGTTTCACTAATCTCTGGAAAACACACATTGCAACCCCCATTCACAGTCCCTAGAGTTTCTTTTCAAGTTTTTTTTTTTTTTTTTTTTTTTTGGTTTGATTTCTTTAAGGAAAATCTGTGCATCTTGTCATTCTATCTTAAATACATTAGTATGCCTAATAAAGACATATTTTAAAATAAACTACCTTTCTTTTAACAATAATACTGCAATGTCATCTAATATACATACTTAAATTTTCCCAGTTGTTTCAAAGATGACCTTTTACTGTTTATGTGTTCAAATTAGAATCCAAAAAATACCCTCATCTTTTTTTGGTATACCAGTTAATTCTCTTTTTTTCCTTGCAATTCCCACACCCTTTACTTTTATACTTTTGAATTTGTGTAGCAAATGGATTCAAAATGACCTAATTTTTACTATGACTGATGGCACTACTAAACATCACATTGATTCTTTCACAGGTCATCATATGGGGCTTGGTTGTTCCTCATTTCTGCCTTCTCTATATGGAAGATTAAATAACTACATTCTTTTTTCAATTCTAATGACTTTTTAGCAAAATATTGATCATGAAAAGCAAAATCAGCACACCCAAAAATTTATACATAAATTTAGTAGAAGATAAACAAAACCTTATGGAGAAAATTAATAAGAAGTAGGAAGGTAAGTAAGAGTGTCTATATACATATCAGATAAAACAGAATTAAGTCAAGAACAGAAAAAGTCATTATATGATAAAATGATCAAACAAGCAAGAGGATATAACAAGTCTAAACATATATATATATATATATGTGTGTGTGTATATATATATATTTGTATATGTGTGTATACACCCAACACTGGGGTCCCCAAATTAATAAACAAACTCAGCATTAGACAGACTATCTAGACAGAATCTGTACAGAAAAACATTGGATTTAAATGGGACTTAAGACCAGATGTACCTAGCAGACCTTAAGAGAACGTTCTATTCAATACCTGGAAAATTCTTGTGGGAATTCTTTCCATTCCCACAAGAAACATTCTCAAGGATAGACCATGTTATGCCACAAAGTAAATCTCAACAAAATTTTAAGAATCAAAATCATATTGAGTATTATCTCAGACTACAATGTTAAAAAACTGAAAATAATTGCCAAGAGGAATGTTGAAAATTATAAAAATACATGGAAATTGCAAAACAAGCTCCTGAATGATCACTGGATCAATGATGACATTAAGATTGAAATGAAAAACCTTTCTGAAAGAAATTCAAATGGAAATATAACGTACCCAAACCAGTGGGAAACAACAAAAGCAGTACTAAGAGGGAAATTTATTGTGATTCATGCTTATGCCATAAAAGTAAAAATATTACAAATTAACAATCTAATAATGCACCTCAAGGACTAGAAAAACAAGAAGAAATGAAACATGAAATTAGCAGAAAACAGAAATAATAAAGACTAGAATAAAACTAAATGAAATAGAGACTAAAGAAACAATTCAAAAGTTCAATAAAAGGAAAAGTTGGTTCTGTGAAAAGGTAAACAAAATCGATAAACTTCTAGTTAGACTAACCAAGAAAAGAAAAGATAAATCACAAATAAACAAAATCACAAGTGAAGAGGATACATTATACAATATTATAACTGATACTACAGAAATACAAAAGTTCATCAGTGACTATATTGACAAACTATACACTCACAAACCGGAAAACCTAGAGGAAATGGATAAATTTCTGGAAACATAAAACTTACCAAATGTGAATCATAAAGAAAAATGAAACCTGAATAAATCAGTAACAAGTAGCGAGATTAAGTCAGAAATAAAAATTCTACCAAAAAAGAAAAGCCCACGACCAGGTAGATTTAAAGCCAAATTCTTCCAGACATACAAGGAAAAACTGGGATCAAACATCTTTAAACTATTCCAGAAAGTCAGGGAGGAGGAAATCCTCCCTAACTCATTTTAAGATGCCAACATCAACCTGATACCAAAACCTGACAAGGACACACACAAAAAAAAGAAAACTACAGGCCAATATCTCTGATGAACATAAATAAAAATGCTTAAGAAAATACTAGCAAACAGAGTTCAATAGCATATCAAAAAGAAAATACACCAATATTAAGTGAAATCCTTGCCAGGGGGGGTTCAATATACAGAATCAGTAAACATTATAAATTATGTCAATAGAATGAATGACAGAAACTATGTGATCATTTCAAAATAGAGCAGAAAAAAATTTAATAAAATTCAATATCCTTTCACAATAAATACTTAGAGTATTGTGTTTGTTTAGAACAAACTAGGGATAGAAGGAAAATATCTCAATATAATAAAGGCCACAGACAAACACACAGCTAACATCAATCTGAATGGGAAAAGATGTAAGCCTTTCTGGTAAGAACTGGAGCAAGACAAGGATGCCCACTTTCCCCACTCATTCAACATGGTACTGGTAATCCTAATCACAGCAATCAGGCAAGAGAAAAAATAGAAGGCATCCAATTTGGAAAAGAGGAAGTCACATTGTCCTTCTTTGTAATAATATGATTATATATCAACAAATACCCAAAACTCCATACACATCAAAAAAATAATAATAAAAAATAAACGCACTCTTAGATTTCATAAATCAAGTCAGTAAAGCTGCTGCATACAAAATCAATATATAAAAATCAGTAACATTTCTACACACACTAATAATGATCTAGCTGATAAAGGTGTGAAAAGGAAATCTCATTTACTATAGCTACAAAATAAAAATACCTAACAGTAAATTTACACAGGTGAAAGAAAGCTGTTTAAGAAAAACTACAAAACACTGATGAAAGAAACTGAAGATGACATAAATTAACGGGAAAACATCCCAGACTCATAGATCAGATGAATATCATTAAAATGACCACATTACCCAAAGCATTCTACAAATTGAATGCAATTTCTATTGAAATACCAATGTAATTCTTCATAGAATTAGAAAAAAATAATTATAAAATTTTATGGAGGCAAAAGAGAGTCCAAATAGCCAAAATAACTGTGAGCAAAAAGCACAAAGCTGGAGAAATCATATTACTTAACTGAAAAATATGAGGCTATAATAACCAAAACAGCATGGTATTGGTATAGACACATCAACCAATGGAACATAATAGATAACCCATAAATAAAGCCATACATTTAAATTCAACTTACTTTTGACAAAAACTGGCAAGAACTTACTCTGGCAAAAATGGCATCCTCTTAAATAAATAGTACTGGGAAAATATTAAAGTCAGGTATAGAAGAATGAAACTAGAACCCTGTCCCTCACCATACACAAAAATCAACTCAAAATGAGTTAAAGACCTAAATGTAAGATCCAGAACTATTAAAATACTAGAAGAAAACCTAGGGAAAACTTTCCTGGGCATTTGTCTAGGCAAAGAATAAGACTGTTGAAACACAAACAAGAAAAGCAAAAATATACAAATGGGACTTAATTAACTAAAAAACCTCCTTTTCACCAAAGAAATACACAACAGATTGAAGAGACAGCCTTCTGGATGGAAGAAAATATGTGCTAGTTGCTCATCTGACAAGTGACTAATATCTAGAATATAAAAGAACCTTAAACAACTCATCAGGAAAAAATATTCATGTAAAAGTGAGCAAAGAATATAAACAGGCATCTCAAAAGAAGATATAAAAAGATCCAATAAGTATATGAAAAACACATCACTAATCATCAGAGAAATGCAAATAAAAACACAATTGGATATCATCTTACTGTAGTAAAAATTGCTATTACTATAATGACAAAAAAGAGCATATTTTAACAAGGATATAGCAGAAAGGGACCTCTTACACACTGTTGGTGAAAATGTAAACTAGTATAGCCACTATGGAAAACAGTATAGAGATTTCTCAACAAACTAAAAATAAAATTGCTATTTACTACAGCAATTCAGGTTCCAGGTAACTACACAAAGGAAAGGATATCAATAGATCAAAGGATACCTGAGGTCATGTGCTCACTGGAGTACTATACATATAATATGAAAGATATGGAATTAACCTAAGTGTGTATTAACCGATGAGTGAATAAAGAAACTATGATTTTTATATGAAATGAAATTCTATGCAGCCACAAAAAGAATAAAATCATGTCACTTCCTGCAACATGGAAGGAACTAGAGGTCCCTGTCATAAGAAAAACAAGCCCAGCATGAAGAGACAAATATTGCATATTCTCTCTTATATGTAGGAGCTAAAAAAAGATGAGCACATGGAAATAGTGGAAAAATAGATAACAGGGCCTACGAAGGATGATTGGGAACAGGAAGGAGGAAGAAGAGAAGTGGGTTAAAGGGTGCAAACATATAATGAGATAGAAAGAATAAATTCAATATTTCACAGGAAAGTAGGATGACTATACTTTTAAAAAATGTATTGTTCTCAGGTGATAGACGTCTTAAATACCCTGAGTTTATTACTAGTCATTATATACATAAAAACATTTATCATGTATTCCATCAATTTGCATAAATAACTTTTGTAAATGATAATGTACCTGTAGATTTCTAGATTTCTACAGGTAAATTTCTAGACTTCTACAGGTAAATTATCACACTGAATATAATTTAAGAAAATTGACATCAAATATGCTGCAGAAATGATGTGTAATAATTCTGGAAAAATTAACAGATATGTTTTCATACTAGCAGATTAAAGCTGTTGTTCCTTTTAAAAAAATAATAAAAAGCAAATATCTTGTGGCATTTGATAAATTGACTATAGTGATATAAACCCAAGCCATGAACATCCACATGTAAGAGACAATAGAATATTCATTAATAAATAATTCTGGAAATTTTTCTATTTTTTATGAAAATGTAAAATGACAACCCTCAAAATTTCCAGACACTTCTATGTTGAACTGGAATTCATCATTAAATGAAAAATAACATACACAATGTACAAAATTATGTTATAATTTGTGTACAAAAGCCTAGAAATAATATCTCTTTGAATGGATATATATTTGCAAAGAAATCCCAAAAGGGTAGGCAGAAAGCTTGCAAAATACTTCCTAAGAAGCATAGAATTTTAGTGGGTAGAGGATAAGCATGGTAAGACTGTTCATCTTTTTTACATTTTTTATTTTTGATATTTTCAAATATACCTAATAAAATTAAAGAGATAAATATAAAATATCAGGAAATTTTAAGAGGGATATCTTAATGTCATTGGGTAGAAAGAGTTTTTAAATCAATGCATATAAAGATGAAACCAGAAAAAAATGTGTTTAGAGAAAGGGTTCTTAAGGAATAAATGCAGAATTTACCTTGGTGGTAGTTCAACTTTTTGTTTGTTGGCAATCACTGGGCTTCATAAAATTATTCATGTATATATCAATAAAATTATTCATATATATATATCTTTAATTAATAGTCCTGTGAAACATCTACAAAGCTTGTTACTTTGCCTGGCTCTTTCAAGTGTTACCTCATAGTTTAGTTGAGTTCTTTTGATTTGCACTTACATTAACATGAGGACTTGCAAATAAAGAACCACAGCATAAAATGCAAGTTCTCACAGGTCAGTAATCTAGATCTGCTCTATGAGATATAGATTGTTGTCTTTTTTTTTTTTTTAACAAAGTATGTTTCATGCATCAAATTGCTTCAAAACAAAGAATAAATTTTTCCAAGACTAAAAGAATAGATTTTATACACAACAGACTAGAACACTTCATAATCTGCCAACAGCGATAATTATAAGATCAGGAAATCTGTAATCATTATTAACTATTCAGACCTCTTAAGAGCATTTCAAGTAATGAGGAACAATCATAGGACACCAGCACAATGAGGTTCATTTTTCAGTGGGGCAGTGAAGTAGGTAGCATGCATATTACTGATTCTAATAAACTATAAATAGTGTGTACAACTGTATAGACAGTCATCTATCTTATGAGTGACAGTAACTGGAGTGGTTAGGAGATTTTAATACTTTCCAGAATTTGATAAATGTCTGTTTACAACATTCATTCTCTCTGTAATTATAAATACTCCTGTGATAACCCTCATCAATTTATGACACCATACTAAACATCCTTGGTCTACTTTAATATTTATTCCCTCAGTTCCCTTCCTTCATTCCTTAAATTTAGCAACCTGTCATGGACCCTGATATCTTCTTAAATAACTATTGTGAGTACTGACTGGATCTTTTCAAGAGCTGTGTAATAATATCTTATATTCTTAGAATTTTAGGAACAACAACGACAAAACTCTTCAGTGATGAGGTGATTGGAACTTTACAAATGACTCCTAGATGCCTACGATATTCCAAAACACAGTTGAGGGACACCCTCATTTAAGCAGAATTGACAATAAATATTAAGTGTGCAAGTCTATGACACCGCCTATGACCAAAACATGTGCACCTACCTTCCTTCATCAAGAGCATCTCTACACTTAGTTTTTGATAATATTCTGTAGATAAGGCCATACCTAAAAATTAGCTGGGAGTGGAGGCAACACGCCTGTAGTCCCAGTTACTTGGGAGGCTGAGGAGGGAGGATCACTTGAGTGCAGCAGTTCAAGGGTGCAATAAGGTATAAGCTATGATCATGCCACTGCACTCCAGCCTAGACGACATGGAGAACCTGTCAAAAAAAAAAAAAAAAAAAGAAAAGAAAGAAAGAAGGGAGGGAGGGAGAGAAGGAGGGAAGAAGGAAGGAAGGAAGGAAGGAAGGAAGGAAGGAAGGAAGGAAGGGAGAGAACATATCTTTTATCTACCGATTCCTCCTCTTCTGCATTTTGCTAATAATGTGAAAAATATTGAGTCCTAGTTCAGTACTAAGCATTGTATTTAAGTTCTTCACACCTACTATTTCATTTAGCCTTACAATAATCCAATGAAGTAGCTTATTACCCTCATTTTTAAAAAATGAAAATCAAGACTCAGTGTTATAAACTAACAGTGTCAGAGAGTTTTCATTTCATTGAACTTTCATCTACCTTGATCATACAAGGTATATTTTTAATTTTTAGCTTTAACAATAATAAATTATGAAGATAATTTCAGGAAATAGTCTGCAAAGATAACTATTTATCTTACCTTATTAGTGATGTCCAGATCTCATTCTCCATAATAATATAAAATTAACTGAAAACAAAATTTCTTGAACAAAGTTAATGATGTTTAAAATGGCTATGCAGTTTAATTTGTCAAAAATTGACTGGCTGGTTAAGGAGTTAATCAGGAAGAGTCGAGGAGGGGAACACTGGCATGTTCTTTTACAAGAAGAAGAAAAAGTCTTATTTGACCTTTCTATTAGAAAAAAATTCACTGAGACAGCTCTCTCCCTCCCAGTCTTCCTTCTTTATATTTCATCCTCTTAATCTTTTGCTTTACCTCTTATATAAATATGTTTTTCACTTTGTTTCTTTATTATTTTTCTCACCTCTGTCTCTTATTTTATTTCCTCTTACTGCCTTTATTTTGCTCTTCTTTCTTCCTTCCCTCATTTTCCTTATGTTATTCAGTAGAAAACAGGCAAAATCATGAAAAATACCTAGATTTAGAATTTGAAAAATTGTTCCTGGAACCAAGCCGGGTCTGGTTGCATTTTCTCGAGGCCCAATAACAAGAACCAGACAAACTAAGAAAGAAGGAAATTTATTTCTGTAACTGAATACAGGGAGAAGGCTGGAGATAATTCCACCAGACCAACTCAAAGTGTTACAATTTTCTTAGTGCTTATACAGGTTGGAGTTATATATGTACATGCGGTACAGCATTCACCTTTCTATTGGTAACTAATTTTGTTTCAACTAGAAGGTCAGAGGCAAAAAACTGCTTGCTAACACTAAATAAAAGGGCCCCAGTACCTTCAAGCCCTGTCTATTTTGGTACTGGAGTTATTATTTCTAGCTTATCTCCTTTACAACTTGGTCAGGAGAGCTGCTTTAAACTCTCCAGTGAATCTATTCAAACAGCTGCCTCTGTTACCTTGACTTGTCACAGATTCCATCGACCCAAGAAGGATCCTGGCACTGGTAATGTAAGACTATCTCTATTATTTTGACTTTCTCCAGGTTATGCAGAAGCCTATGAAAGGCTCCTACTGACCATATGCTTCATTTCTAGCTTTGATGGCTGGGCACCGATTTCCCTAGCTTTAACTGTTTGCTCAGTGTTAAGGCAGTGTTGTGGAAATCTGTCTGGTAACTGGAGTACTTTGAAGGGCTGTCTGTGTGACTGTCAGCAGGCCTGTCTGTGTGATTGTCAGGGAGAACTGGCCTGTTACAGAATCAGTCCCTTTCACCTGGAGACATGTTCTCAACACTTCATTGGTAGCATTAGAGAATCAGAGGGGGCCTTCCTCTATGCTAGGATGGCTTATCAGAGGCATATTTGCCTAAAACAGGATGGGATCTTGGAGTAGGGACTGACCAAGTCTGAAACAAGAGAACAGAGGTTGGCTTTCCCCTTTCCTTTAATCTATTCATCCAAAAGATATTTTGAGAACTATGAAGTGAATAGCACATACATGCCCTCAGGGAGAAAACAGCAAAACATTAGTTAAACAAATAATCAGTCGTCTTTTGTGCCCATTTGAGACATTAGATATGCTTTCTGTGAACTACATCTTTTCATATATTCTTAAAAGTTTTGCATGTCTTGTGTTATCCTGGTATTCTAAGAAACTAGCAGGTACTATTAAAAGTACCATTTGATGTCTTGCTATAAGCCTACACTGTCCAATATGACAGCCACTAGCCACATGTGGCTAGTAAGCACACAAAATATCCTTAGTCCATATTAGGATGTGCTGTAAAAAATATACTGTGTTTCAAAGACTCAATTTGAAAAAATTGCCATAGGTCGGGCATAGTGGCTCACACCTGTAATCCTAGCACTTTGGGAGACTGAGGTGGGTGGATTGCCTGAGCTCAGGAGTTTGAGATCAGCCTGGGCAATGTGGTGAAACTCCATCTCTACTAAAATACAAAAAATTAGTGAGGTGTGGGTGTCATGTGCCTTAGCCCCAGCTACTTGGGAGACTGAGGCAGGAGAATTGTAAGAACCCAGGAGGCAGAGGCTGCAGTGAGCTGAGATTGTGCCAATGCACTCCAGCCTGATGACAGAGAGAGACTCTTTAAAACAAAAAAAGAAAAGAAAAAGAAAAAAATGCCATAAAAGATCCCATTTATATATATTTTTTGTATTCATGTTGTTGATACAAAATTTTGAATATTTAAGATTGTTATATAAAATGTATTATTAAATTAATTTCACTTTTTTTAATGTGACTACTAGAAAATTAAAAACTACTTATGTGGCTCACATAATTCTTTTGCACAGCATTGCTCTAAGAAAAATATATGTAAACAACTTTACTGAGGTATGGTCGTTATACAAAAAGCTGTACATACTTGCATACATATTTAAGGTGTACAACTTGATGAGTTTAGAGATAAGTATACATCCATGAAACAACACTACAATCAATGCCATAAACACATTCATCATCTCCAAAAGTTTCCTCTGGCTCCCTTTAACTATTATTACATAAGAGCACTTAAGAACTACCTTCTTTACAAAATATTAAGTTTACAATACAGTATTTTTAACTATAGATTTTATGCTGTATAGTCGCTCTCTAGAACTTATTCATTTTTTATGACTGAAACTTTGTACCCTTTTAACTTTCTTTACACGTTTTTATATTTAATTAGAGGAAATTTAATTTCTTTTGTACTTGAAGTTCTGGGGTACATGTGCAGAATGTGAAGTTTTGTTACATAGGTATACACGTGCCATGGTGGTTTGCTGCATCCATCAACCCGACAACTACTTTAGGTTATTTCTCCTAATGCTATGCCTCCCCTAGCCCCACACCCCCCAACAGGCCCCAGTGTGTGATGTTCACCTCCCTGTGTCCATGTGTTCTCATTGTTCAGCTCTCACTTATGAATGAGAACATGTGGTGTTTGGTTTTCTGTTCTTGTGTTAGTTTGCTGAGAATGATGGTTTTCAGCTTCATCCATGTCTCTGTAAAGGACATGAACTCATCCTATTTATGGCTGCATAGTATTCCATAGTGTATATCTGCCACATTTTCTTTATGTACCCTTTGACTATTACCTCTGCATTTCTTCCTCCTCCTAGCCCCTGGCAATAAAAATTTTATTTTGCCTTTTCTATTTTGCATGCCCAAGGGAGATTCCTATAGCAAAACACTATTTGCAGTTCCATATCTATGCTTGAAGCAACTATCCATGTGGAAAACTGCCAAACAGATGTTAAGTTCTAATCATTTCTACATTTATTTATGTTCTTCAATAATACTGATAAATTAGACAAGCATGATTTCCTGTATAGAAACAGTTTTGCAATTATTCAAGTATAAATCTTGTTGAAATGAAATAAAATCTAAATTTTATTATACATTATGCAACCTGTCATTCATAGATGTAATGTATACTGTATACTGGTGTATAGTTTTCCAGGGCCTATCTTCACTCTTTTATTGAAAATGATCTAATTTAGTCAAGATTAAGTCAATACATATTTGTTATGTTTTTTACAAGTTTCAATTGACAATTTGCCAGCCGTTGCTTGTGTTGCCTTCCCTTTAGTTCACTTCTGAGCAAGTAAAAATGTTGCAAAGGATATATAGGGATAAGGATAGAAGTGAAATAGAAATAGTTCCCTGGCATCTCACTAGGCCCTCATGGAGGCAACATGGAAGTCAATCCAATATTGGAGGTTATATCAGTATTCAAAATCTCAGAAGTCTCTATACAAATAACTGAGGTTACCCATAGTAACTTATTTCCAAGTTGTCTTCCTTCTATAGTATAGTAGGGTTTCTACAATTTAGAAAATAATCATAATTTCCCAGCAAATCTAAAACACTCTTTCACAGCAATGTGGTGGAGTAAATCTAGAGTTACAAGATTCGCAAAAATCTGGATTCAGTTGTCAATAAACATAATAGTGGGTTAAAATCCGTAGGACTTTATAGCCATTCAGACTGGCTTCTTTCACTAAACAATATGCATTGAAGCTTCCACGTCTTTTTGTGGCTTGACAGCTCTTTTTTAAAAATAATCATTGAAAAGTATATCATTTAATGAATGTAGCTGAGTTTGTTCATTTACATACTGAAGGATATCTCAGTTACATCCTGTTTGGGGAAACTCGAGTAAAACTACCGTAAATGTGCACAAGTAGGCTTTTTTGGAGACATACATTTTCAGTTCTTTAGGGTAGTGCAGTTATTGGATCCTATAGTAAGATTATGTTTAGCTTTATAACAAACTGTCAAAGTGTCCTCCAAAGTATATGTATAATTTTTGCATTCATAGCAGGAATGAATGAGAGTCCCTATTGTCTCACACCCTTGCCAGCATGTAGAGCATCTTTTCACATGCTCATTGGCCATCTGTCCACATTTATTGATGAGGTGTCTGTTAAGATCTTTTGCCCACTTTTTGATTGGGTGATCTGTTTTTGCATTGCTGAGTATTGAGTTATTTGTATATTTGGGGTATAAGTCCTTTACCAAATATGTGTTTTGCAAACATATGATCCCAGTCTGTGGCTTATCCTTTTGTTCTCATATCAGAGTCATTCACACAGAGGTTTTCCATTTTAATAAGGCCTACCTGTTTTTTTTGTTTTCATCCATCATGCTTTTAGTGTTTTAATAAAAATACCACTAAATTGAAGGTCATCTAGATTTACCTTGTTTTTTTTCTGTAAATTTGATAGTTTTGCATTATACATTTAGGCTTATGATCTGCTGTCAGTTAATTTTTATAAGCACTGTAATATCTATGTCTAAATCATTTTTTTCTTTTGGCATATAGATCTCCAAATGTTCC
This sequence comes from Rhinopithecus bieti, assembly GCF_001698545.2. Classification (NCBI taxonomy): domain Eukaryota; kingdom Metazoa; phylum Chordata; class Mammalia; order Primates; family Cercopithecidae; genus Rhinopithecus; species Rhinopithecus bieti. The sequence continues at coordinate 260,917 of NW_016822762.1, read as the reverse complement.
AGTACTATTTTGAAAATACTAACTTTGTCCATTGATTGCCTTTGCTCCTTTGGGAAAAATAAGTTGACTATGTCTTTGTAGGTCTATTTCTGGGCTCTCTATTCTATTTTGTTGTCAGATGTGTCTATTCTTTCAGTAACAGAATGTTTTCTTGATTATTGTGGTTTTGTGGTAAGTCTTAAAGTCCCATAATGTCTGTCCTCCAATTTTATTCCTTATTTTTAGTATTTTGTTTGCTGTTCTGTTGCCATTTTGTTTTTGTTTTATCTTTTCATATAATTGTAGAACCTGTGTGATAATACAAATTAGCTTGTGAAGATTCAATTTGGATTGCTTTCACTCTATAGATCATTTTGAGAAGAATTGACATTTGTATAATACTGACTCTTCCAAGTCATGAGTATAAAATATGCCTTCATTCACTTAAATCTTTGATTTCTTTCATGTTTTTTTTATTTATACATCCCATTCATATTTTGCTAGATTTACCCCTAAGAATTTCATGCTTTAATACTATTGTAAATGCTAGGGTGTTTTAACTTCATGGTTCATTGCTACTAAATAGAAACACAATTAAATGTTGCATATTAATATTTGTATTTAGTGACCGATCATAATCGCTTATTAATTACAGGAAGATTTTTTATGAATCTGAGGGATTTTCTACATGGACATGTAATCTATTAATAAAAACAACTTTATTTTTGCCTTCTCTATCAGTATAACCTTTATTTCCTTTTCTTGTCATTTATACCAGCTAAGATTTCTAGTACAAATGCTGATTAGGAAAGGTGAGAGGACACATTCTAGTTTTGTTTTGGTATTGGAGGAAAGCATACATGTTTTCATCAAGTATGATGTTAGCTGTAGGTAATTTATAGATATTCATTACCAAGTGTGCAAGGTCCCCTCTCTTCACAGTTAGATGAAAGTTATTATGATGAATAGGTTTTGGATTTTTTCAAATCCTTTTTCTGCATTAATTGATATAATTATATGATTTTCTTCTTTAACCTATTGATATGATGGATTGTACTAATTGATTTTTGAAAGTTGATCCAGCCTCAAAAATCTGGAATAAATCTCACTTGGGCATGTTATGCAGTATTTTATATATTTCATATACTTATAAATTTAATTTGCTACATTTTTGTGGATTTTGCATTTATATTTATGAAAAATATTGGTTTGTAGTTCACCTGTTTTATAATGTATATGGTTTTGGTATTAGGGTAATGCTGCTCTCATTAAAATGTTTGGAAATATTCCTTCTGCCTCTATATGGAGGACCCTATAGGAAATTGATATCATTTCTGTCCTAAATGTTTGGTAGAATGCACCAAAGATGCTACTGCTGCAAAGTGTTTCCTTTTATATAAAGGCATTAGTTACTGATTCAATTTATACGACAGATATAAACCTTTAAAATCATCTACTTCTCCTTCATGAGTTTTGATAGGTTTTGCTATCTAAGAAATTGATCTATTTTATTTAAGTTATCCAATTTGTGAGCACACAGTTGTTTATGATGGTCTTTTATTTTCCGTACGCTCATAAGATCAGTAAAGGAGTCCCTTCTTTCATTTCTGTTATTTGTAATATATGTTTCTCTCCCTCTCTCTCTCTCTGTTTTGACAGTCTGGCTCTAGGTCTATCAACTTCATTGATCTTTTTTAAAGAAACAGCTCTTCGTATGGTTGAATGTCTTTATTGCTTTCCTTTTTTTCAATTTTGTTAATTTCTACTCTAATTTTATTACTTTTTTTTTTTTTTTACTTGCCTTAAATTGCACCCTTTTTCTAGTTTACTAGGGTGAAAGTTCGGAGTATCTTCTTCTTCACTTCTAATATATGAATTCAGTGATCTAAATTTTCCTCTAAGCACTACTTTTGCTGCACCCAACTTTCATTTGTATTTTCATTTTCATTTTGCTTAAAATATCTATTTTAAATTTCTCCAAAGACTTCTTATCTGGCCCAAGTGTGTATTAAATATCTGTTTTTTAATTCTCAAGTTTTCTTTTAAATTTTTCAGTTATCTTCATGTTATCGATTTCTAGTTTAATTTCATCAAGATCTGATAGCATATTTTGTATGATCTCTTCTTTAAAATTTACTTAGATTTGTTTTATGCCCACACATGATTTATCTTGGTGACTATTTCATATGAACTTGAGAAAAATATACATTCTGCTGGCATCGGGTGAAGTATTCTATAAATGCCAGTTTCAGCCATTTAAGTGATGGCACCCTTCAGGCTAACTATACACTTACTAGGTTTTGGCATGCTTTATTTATCAAAAGTTATGAGAGCTATTGAAGTATCCAAGTTAATTAGTAATTTTTTTTATTTTTTTTATTTTTTTTTTATTATATTTTAAGTTCTAGGGTACATGTGCATAACGTGCAGGTTTGTTACATATGTAAACTTATGCCATGTTGGTGTGCTGCACCCATCAACTCGTCAGCACCCATCAATTCATCATTTATATCATGTATAACTCCCCAATGCACTCCCTCCCTCCTCCCCCCTCCCCATAATAGGCCCCAGTG
>NW_016822762.1:250257-254507 GCF_001698545.2 Rhinopithecus bieti | reverse complement strand
CAGGCTTCCTTGAGCTGCTGTGAGCTCCACCCAATTCGAGCTTCCCAGCGGCTTTGTTTACCTACTTAAGCCTCAGCAATGGCGTGCGCCCCTCCCCCAGCCTAGCTGCTGCCTTGCCGATAGATCAATAGATCGCCGCAGACTGCTGTTTTAGCAGTGAGGGAGGCTTCGTGGGCGTGGGACCCTCCCGGCCAGGTGTGGGGTATATTCTCCTGGTGTGCCTCTTTGCTTAAAGCGCCGTATTGGGGTGGGAGTTACCCGATTTTCCAGGTGTTGTGTGTCTCAGTTCCCCTGGCTAGGAAAACGGATTCCCTTCCCTCTTGCACTTTCAGGTGAGGCGATGCCTCGCCCTGCTTCAGCTCTCGCTGGTCAGGCTGCAGCAGCTGACCAGCACCGATTGTCCGGCACTCCCTAGTGAGATGACCCCAGTACCTCAGTTGCAAATGCAGAAATCACCGGTTTTCTGTGTCGCTCGTGCTGGGAGTTGGAGACTGGAGCTGCTCCTATTCGGCCATCTTGCTCTGCCCCAGTAATTTTTTTTTTTTATTTCTCCTTGCTGTTTTATCAGTTTTGATATTCTGTGTTTAGCTGTATACATGTTATGGTGTATACAACTTCTTGGAGAATTGTTTCTTTTAACATTACACATTGTCTTTTGCTATATATGATAATTTTCTTTGTTATGATGTGAGCTTTGACTGAAATTAATATAGTTATTTCAATTTTATTTTGATTAGTATTAACATGGTATATCTTTTTCTATCTCTTTACCTTTAACATGTCTGTTAAACATGTACCTCTAAAGTGGGTTTCTTAAAAGCCACATATAACTCTGTATAGATTTTTAACCACTGTGACAATCTCTGCTTCTTAATTAGTATACTTTGACAATTCACATTTAAACTTATTCCTGATATAATTGGATTGATATCTATAATTTTTAAAATAGTTTTATATTTATCATACTTATAATTTGTTTTATTTTTTCATTATTTTTCTTTCTTTTCTGGTATTACTTGAGCATTTTATATTATTCCTTTTTCTCTCCTCTTTTAGCATATCATTTATATTTATTTAATAAAATGTTTTAGTAGTTGTCCTGGAGTTTGCAATAAACATTTAAACTTACCTAACTTCAATTTCAATACTAAACAGCTTCACAGGCAGTGTAAGATACCATATAAAAGGTTTATTCTAATTCTACCCTTCTTTCTCTTATTGAACTGCTATTTTTCACTTAACTTATCTATATCCTATAATTGCCCAGTAGAGATGGAATATTCCCCAACTTACAACGGACCTAGGTCCCAATAAACCCATTGTAAGTTGAAAACATAGTAAGTTGAAAATGCATTCAATATACCTGACCTACTGAGCATCATAGCTTAACTTACCTTGGCCTACTTTAAACATGCTCAGAACACCTATATTAGCCTACAATTGGGACAAATCATCTAACACAAAGCCTATTTTATAATAAAGTGTTGAATATCTCATTCCATTTATTGAATACTTGCATATATAGTATCCCTTTAAAGTTATACCACAATTCTTGGCTATTTTTTTTTTTCAATTTTTATTACCTTATTTATTTGTTTTTTAGAGAAATTTACATTAACAAATCTTTAAATTCTTTGATTTTTTTCCTTAGCTGTGTCCAGTCTTCTGATGAGTTCATCAATGGCATTTTTCATTCCTATTACAGTATTTTTGATTCTAATGATTTTCTTAGAGTTGCCATCTCTTCGCCTATACTACCCACCTATTTTTATATACTATCTGTTTTTATTGAGCATGTTTGTATCAGTGTGTTCTCATCCTGCTATGAAGAAATAATCAAGACTGGGTAATTCATAAAGAAAATAAGTTTGATTGACTTATAGTTCCACATGGCTTGGAGGCCTCAGAAAACTTACAATCATGGCAGAAGACACCTCTTCATAGAGCGACAGGGGAAATAATAAATGCCAGCAGTGTAAATGCCAGATGCTTATAAAACCATCAGATTTCATGAGAACTCACTCACTATCTAAAGAACAGCATGGGGGAAACCACCCCATGATTCAATTACCTCCCACGGGATCCCTTCCAGGACATGTGGGGATGATGGAGATTGCAATTCAAGATGAGATTTGGGTGGGGACACAGCCAAACTATATTAATGTTAATCATATTGACTTAAAATTCCGTTTGATAATTCCAAACTTTGTCATATCTGAGTGTTTTGTGTCTTTAGACTGTGTTTTTTCAAGTCTTTATAATGTCTTAGTTGTATTTTGTTTAAAGCCATATTGGGTTTCATCAATAACTGCAAATAATTATGAATAAACCACTATATGATTTGAGTATAATAAAACATTTATTGAGCGTTTACTATAAGGCAAACACTTTTAGTCAACATACCTGTGTTATTTACTCAATTCAACTGAAAATAAATTGTTATCTTCCTTTTACACAAAACGAAAATGCAGGCTTAAAATGCCAAATATCTTTGACAAACAATGAGTGAGCAGTGTAAAGTAAATTGAAGTTTTGTATATGACATTAATTCTGAATTACATTTCATAATAAATCAACAAAACCATCTCAGTTTTAGGGAAAAAATAAAAAACCAACAAAATGCATATATTCCTGGAAGACAGAGGAAAATAAAACAGATTTTCAGGGCTAACGCATATTATTACATAAAATAAATCAGAATTACTTCTCAGAATAAAATATCTTATTCAAGTCAAATCTATTGAAAGTAAAACTTCAAAAAATGTAAATGTATAGTATTTACAATAATAATATAAACAAATGCTTGTGTATTTCTTATGCTTAAAAATTCTAAAACTAAATTTTATTATTCTGAAAAACATTGAATTATGCTATACAAAGCACAAAAAAAGGACTTCAGTCTAAAGTTTCATAGAAAATTGTATTATATCTAATTCTCAGCACATCTCTATTCATTTTTTAATCATTTTAAATATTTTAACATTGACATGACCCTAAGAACAGTAGCTCTAGAAATCTTTGGGTTTATTTTCTATAATTAACACACATTCTATATTCTTAAAAAATAGAATGAACTGAATCTGAAAACGTTGGTGATATAAGGTAAAATAGATGTTAAAATAGAAACAATTTAAAAACTTTTTTTTATTTACTTATTGAACACCCAAGTAAATAAGATGCTACTGAGTAACAAGACATGGTGCTGAACCTGAAATATCAAATTTATAAAATTAAGGTACTTGATCTTTCTAGATTCTTCTAGATTTTCCAAAGATTGGCACAGAAAAAAAACTCTAGTAATTCACTGCAGTGAACAGCATGAACTGGAATGGGCATGTTAAACTATCAGAGCATAGAGTGATGTAGTAAGAAAATTGAACAACATTTTGTAAAATGGCAGATACCTTTTAAGTGTTCTGGGAATGAGAATGACATCACAAATATGAAAACATGACATTATGAAAATATCAGTCTATCAGTATTGCTTAAGATGGATTCCAGGAGTCCAGAATGAAAACAAAATAGCAAGCCAGAAGGCCCGGTGTGACCCATGCTTCCATTGATAGGGATTGAACTAGGTCAATGGAAATCGAAGGAAAGGAAATTGGGGTGTATAAAGAGACAAAAAATAGGAAAGACTGGAAGATTCTATTTTGGAACGAGAATGAGGAAGAAGAGAACTTTACAAGCTCGAGGTGGTAGGGGAATTTTGCTACTACCAATGAAAATCAGCAAGGCATATAAGTTCTATCAATAATAAAAAGCAATGTTTTGCATCAGAATAAGCCCTGTGTGTTTTTTCACAGTAAAATGAAAATGTAGTAAAAGTACTTCCTCGTAATTTGCTTTATTTTATTTTATATTTTTATTATACTTTAAGTTCTAGGGTACATGTGCATAAAGTGCAGATTTGTTACATATGTATACTTGTGCCATGTTGGTGTGCTGCACCCATCAACTCGTCAGCACCCATCAATTCATTATTTATATCATGTATAACTCCCAATGGAGTCCCTCCCCCCACCCCCTCCCCATGATAGGCCCCAGTGTGTGATGTTCCCCTTCCCGAGTCCAAGTGAACTCATTGTTCAATTCCCACCTATCAGTGAGAACATGCGGTGTTTGGTTTTCTGTTCTTGTGATAGTTTGCTAAGAATGATGGTTTCCAGCTGCATCCATGTCCCTACAAAGGACGCAAACTCATCCTTTTTTATGGCTGCATAGTATTCCATGGTGTATATGTGCCACNT
>NW_016822762.1:240547-246240 GCF_001698545.2 Rhinopithecus bieti | reverse complement strand
ATTTCGAGCTTCCCAGCGGCTTTGTTTACCTACTTAAGCCTCAGCAATGGCGGGCGCCCCTCCCCCAGCCTCGCTGCTGCCTTGCGGATAGATCGCGGCAGACTGCTGTGTTAGCAGTGAGGGAGGCTTCGTGGGCGTGGGACCCTCCCGGCCAGGATTGGGATATATTCTCCTGGTGTGCCTGTATGCTTACAGCGCAGTATTGGGGTGGGAGTTACCCGATTTTCCAGGTGTTGTGTGTCTCAGTTCCCCTGGCTAGGAAAAAGGATTCCCTTCCCCCTTGCGCTTTCCAGGTGAGGCGATGCCTCACCCTGCTTCAGCTCTCGCTGGTCGGGGTGCAGCAGCTGACCAGCACCGATTGTCCGGCACTCCCTAGTGAGATGACCCCAGTACCTCAGTTGAAAATGCAGAAATCACTGGTCTTCTGTGTCGCTCGCGCTGGGAGTTGGAGACTGGAGCTGTTCCTATTCGGCCATCTTGCTCCGCACCCAATTTGCTTTATTTTTAATTTTATTAAGAATTAGAGAATGGGATGTATGTAAATATAAGTTGTTGGTTTTTTTTTTTTTTTCATGACTTCATCAATCTGTCAACAGGCTAACCAAAGAATTTTGAGAGGGTAACAACTGCAAGAAAATAGAAGAGGTTGAAGAGAATTTAAAACAAAACAAAACCCCTAAAAAATCAAAACCGTAGCTGAATCATAAAAGTAGGGCTGGGCACAGTGGCTCACGCCAGCTGGTGTGATAGCTCACACCTGTAATCTCAGCACTTTGGGAGGCCGAGATGGGTGGACAACAGGGTCAGGAGTTTGAGACCAGTCTGTCCAACGTGGTAAAACTCCATCTCTACTAAAAATACAAAAATAAGCTAGCCATGGTGGTGTGTGCCTTTAACTTCAACTACTCAGGAGGCTGTGGCAGGAGAATCGCTTGAACGTGGGAGGTGGAGGTTGCAGTGAGCTGAGATCATGCCATTGCACTCTAGCCTGGGCAACATAGTGAAACTCTGTCTCAATCAAAAATAAAATAAAATAAAATAAAATAAAATAAAATAAAATAAAATAAAATAAAATTAAAGTAAAGCATAAGTCTTAATCAGATGAACACTGGACAAATAAGACCCATACTAAATCAAAGACAAGCATGGCTTCTGAGCTTTCCTTTACATTTTTGTAGAGACAAACTTACTTCGAATTTATTTACATTTTAAGCCTATACAATGTATGAGAGAATGCTTTTATTACTTGTAAAAAAAAATATTTGTGATTCATATGGGAAGTTAATAATTTGAAACAATAACAATCCCTATTGTCAGAGTCGTTGTTCCTTGGCAGTATATTTCAGAAAATCATTACAAAAGTTATTTGGAATTCTGAATATAAAGGGAAAGATAGAAGTATAAGGATTAGGTTCTAGAAATTACCTTTCAATTGAAAGCCTTTAACAGATTTATAGTTTCTGTTGCCACAATAATGGCAGCATGCAACCATTTGTGTTTTACACATTAATGTTTACATAAGAAAGAAAATATATATTTTTATTTTAACAATTAAAAGGACCAATGTCGTCTTCATCTTTCAATGTTACTGAGCACAGTGAAAATCCAAATAAGTCGATGTTTAAAGAAATAATCATTTTAAGCAATTATTTTGTGTCAGACACCATGCTCTGTGCTGGGAATCCACAGGTCCTGCCTTTTCAAGAGCTCAAACCATGTTGCTCTGTGCTCTGTTCATCACATGGCTCATCAGCTGTGGTTATGCTGTGTGACTATTAGGAAAGGATGAAAATGAATCCGTTTAAATGAGTTTCTCCATTTACACTTTATAGGATGTGCCAAGATGCAGAGCTAAAATAATATAATCATTGAGATATTTCCATCTGGTCCTAGTTTGCCCACTTCTGCCAACCTCCATTTTGATTTGTTCACATTCTACAAGTATGGAGGTGCACTGTGCAGGATGTCCCATGAAAAGCAAGAGTTGACTGTTTACAAATACACATAATCCTTCAGGGCCTATTTGACATCCTCTTTGTGGCATAAATAGCGATAGTTTGACTTATTGACTTTTTGTCTGCCTCGTATTGTAGAATTTACATGTTCACTCTTTCTTTATAAAAACATCGTTTCAAAAATATTCAGTCAATTTTCAGGTGGTAGCAATGACACAATAAGAAAATCACCTTTCTCTAAGAAATACCAGCTTTCATCCACAATTTACTTCAAAGAAATGACAGAAGTGATTAGATCTTTGTATAGAAAATATGTGACAAATTATTCATGTTGCTTCAGCCTCAAAGGACATAGGTTGAAAATTCCCAAGACGATTTCTCCAGAAAGTAGCAGAAAAACTGGTGCAGTTTGTACTAACACATAATAATGTCTCTCTAATTAGAAACGTGTGGATATTTGGAGACATACACACACACACGCCCCTCTTTTACACACATGTAAAGTGCATGGAGAACTTTACCAATTGAATTACGTCTTTATTGCTACCTAGCGTAAATAAACTACCATAAATGTAGTGGCAAAAAACAAGACAAATTTATTATCTCATAGTTTTTATGAATTAAGAGCCTGGTTACAGATTAGCTTCATCCTCGGAATTATGGCTTACAAAACACCTTTATATTTATAGGTACATAACACCTTTATATGTAGTGACTTATCCTCACAGACTCTATGAATTGCTGTGAAGCTAGATGAACCTAAGACTGAGAGACTAAACAGAAACAAATATCCAAAATAGTGAAAGGAGGAGACCAATGTGCTCTCACTCTGTTTACTCTACTCTGTCATTAATGTTTGTTAATACAAGGGCCTAAGGATTGATGTCTGATGACACGTCATAGAGGGAGACAATTGGAAAGTACTGCGAGTTTGTACCAGGCTGAAATCAAGAGTCTTTAGGTCTATGAGACTTGTGTCTCCCAAGCTTACTAGTTGGATGAGGAATTCAGTTTCTCGTTGTAGAATTGAAGTCCCTGTTTTCTTGTTGACTATTGAGTGGAGACAGTTTTCACCTCCTACAAGCTGCTGTCAGGTCCTTGTCATGGGATCCCTTCCACAGACAATTTACAGCATTTTTTTTTTCTTTCTTTCTCAAGGTTAGCAGGAGAACATCTCTCATTTTGAATCTCCCTATCCTCTTTTAAGGGCTCCCTGGATTAGGTCTGATTCACAGAGGATAGTCTCTCTTTTTCTTAACTCAAAGTCAAATGATTTGGGACCTTAATCATGTCTGCAAGGTTTCGTCTGTTACACAGCTTGAAGTACTCATATACCCTGTTCACCATCCTACTCTCACTCAACTCACATGAGCTCATTATGTCTATGAGTGGGTGGGAGTCTTTGGGGACCTCTTAGAATTCTGCCTACCACATTAATTGTCTCCCTCTATGATGTGTCATCAGACATCAATCCTTAGGCCCTTGTACTAACAAACACTAGTGATAAAGTAGAATAAACAGAGTGAGAGCACATTGGTCTCCTCCTTTCACTATTTTGGATATTGGTTTCTGTTTAGTCTCTCAGTCTTAGGTTCCTCATCTAGCTTCACAGTAATTTATGTGAGGATAAGTCACTACAAATAAAGGTATTATGTACCTATACATAGAAAGGTGTTTTGTGAGCCATAAAGCAATTATTGTACATAGGAATGTCAAGTGAAGACACAAATATGTATAGTCATTATAGATGTATGAATATTGTGTATGTGTGTGTAATACAACTGCATATAGCATTATAAATACAGTAACAAAAAGCACATTTGTGAATTTGTGTGTGTTTTGCATATATATTATTCATTTACTTAGTCACTTACTACCAGATACAATGCTATAGAGCATCTTCATTGATTTGACCAGTAACCTTTAAAAGATTGTAATTTTACCATCAGAGCTTTAGTGTAATAAGCCCAACCACCACAATGTTTTTTTAGTTTCCCTTATTTGACTATTATATACCATGTAATCCACATAACTTTGACTACTTCAATTTCTCTATGGGTGGAGTAACATATGCACTAAAGATTCTTCCCTCTTGGGGAATGCTTGATTCCATTATTGAACCATGTTCTATACGAGGCATTATTATATCTTATAATGCAATGTTTTTTGCAAGTTTTATTTGGTCCTTCCAGATAACTCTGATATTACCTGTAACTCTAATATTACCTGTTGTTCTAAACTGAAAGAGAGAATTTTAGGACTTGTGAATGCTGTTTATTAGAAAAGTTATTACTCTCACATAATATGTACCTTGGGAGCTACCACGAGTTTGGAAGTTGAATGTAAATGAGAAAAGTATTATGGCAAGATTAACTTTGAATTACTTTCATAGTGCATTGAAAATTTAATTCACAAATTCAAATCTATACACTTTAATAATAAGTGGAAACAAATTATTTGCTACATATCTCAAATATTTGTCATACTTAAAGAAAGTAGCCAATAATTCTGAGGTTAGAGTAGAACAATAAATTTATATCAGGAACTAATAAATTTTTTTTCCTAGCTGAGACCTCTTATTCACAAATTCTTAATTGTAGAAAAGGCAGGGACTATTGTGAAGTTTATTTGAAAAACAAAAATATTATACATTAGAGAGTACAAGTGAATACTTGTCCCTCAGCTAAGATAGACAAATGTCCAACTTGACTGCAGGACAGGTAGTATGTTACCTTCATGAAATAATCCACCTCTTTAGGAAATAACAATTAAAAATCATAAAGACGATTTTGTCGCTCCCTTCATGTGCAAAAGTTTTCTTAACATATTGTCCACAATAGGCCTCTAGATCGAATAGCTTCTACTCAAGTCTACCAACTCACTTAAGATCAAAAGACTTTGGGGATTAGTTGATGTTGTTTAAATAGAACAAATACCTAAAATGCACATCTACTTGCATACAATTATAAAGCATAATCTAACGTTCCTAAATATATACAAAAATACAAAGGAATGCTTAAAATGTTACGGTGATCTTACAAAAGTAAATCATCAAAACAGCATGTAGTTCTCAGTTGAAAACCAGCAGAAGACAAGGATGTCCTCTCTCACCACTCCTATTCAACATAGTATTGGAAGTTCTGGCCAGGGCAATCAGGCAAGAGAAAGAACTAAAGGGCATTCAATTAGGAAAAGAGGAAGTTAAATTGTCTCTGTTTGCAGATAACATGATTATTTATTTAGAAAACCACATCCACTCAGCCCAAAATGTCCTTAAGCTGATAAACAACTTCAGCAAAGTCTCAGGATACAGAATCAATGTGCAAAAATCATAAGCATTCCTATCCACCAATAGCAGACAAACAGAGCCAAATCATGCGTGAACTCCCATTCACAATTGCTACCAAGAGAATAAAATACCTAGGAATCCAACTTACAAGGGATGTGACGGACATCTTCAAAGAGAACTACAAACCACTACTCGATTAAATAAAAGAGAACACAAACAAAGAGAAAAACATTCCACACTGAAGGATAGGAAGAATCAGTATCATGCAAATGGCCATACTGCCCAAAGTAATTTATAGATTCAATGCTATCCCCTTCAAGCTGTCACTGACTTTCTTCACGGAATTGGAAAAAAAAAAATACTTTAAATTTCATGTGGAACCAAAGGGAGACTGCATACCCAAGACAATCCTAAGCAAAAGAACAAAGCTGGAGGCATCACATTACCTG